>NC_030685.2:8408297-8552877 GCF_000004195.4 Xenopus tropicalis | reverse complement strand
AGCCTAATTCACTCCATCAGACCCACTGACTCTTATCTATCCACTCCATACGACCATAACTGACCTATCTATCCACTCACATACAGACCAACTGACGCTATCTATCACTCACATACAGACACATACTGACCTATCCACTCACATAGCAGACCATACTGACCTTATCCACTCACATACAGACCACACTGACCGATCCACTAATACAGACCACACTGAACCTATCCACTCACATAAGACCCGGAATACTGGACCTATCTATCCACGTCACATACGACCCACGACTATTACACTGTTACATACGAACACAACTGACTCTCTCCACTCACATAAGACCCATCCTGACTATCTAATCATCACATACGAACCCACAGCTGACCTATCTAGGCCACTCAACATACAGACCCACATGAGACCTAAGTCACTCACATACAGACCCTGACCTATCTTCACTCACATACAGACCACACTGAACCATATCACTCACATATCAGACCATACTGACTTTCTATCCATCATCAGACACATGATTCTAGTCTATTCCACTCAATAAACCATACTGACCTATTATCCACTCCATTCTAGACCATACTGACTATCTAATCCATCACATACAGCCCATACTGACTATCTATCCATCACATACAGACCACACTGACATCTCACTGCACATACAGACGCAATCATACTGATATTCTAGTCACATCACATACAGACAATACTGACCTATCTATCCACTCACATTACAGACCACACTGCCTAATCCATTACATACAGAACCACACGACCTATCTATACCATTAAATAGAGATCCACACTGCCCTTATCTATACACTCAGATACGACCCCACTGACTATCACTCACATACAGACCCACACTGCCTATTATATCACTACAGACCCCACTGACTATCACTCACATACAGACCACACTGATCTATCTATCCACGTCAGGCATACAGACCCAACTGACCTATTCCACTCACATACAGACCCACTGAACTATTATCCATCATACAGCCATATGACGCTATCTATCCCTCACATAGCAGACCCACACTGAACTAGTCTATCATCACATACAGACCACCTTGACCTATCTATCCACTCACATATCAGACCTCAAACTGAAACTAATCTATTCATCACATACAGACCACACTGACTATCCACTCACATACAGACGCCATACTGACCTATTTATCACTCACATACAGACAATACGAAGCTATCTATCACTCACATACAAACCACACTGACCTATCCATTAATAGCGAACCCACTGACCTTCTATAACATCAATACAGACGACAGCATGACTATCTATTCCCACTCACATACAGACCTTCACTGACCTATGCCATCCATACAGACCACACTGACCTATCTATCCACTCACATACCAGACGCAAACTGACCTATCCACTCACAAGATACAGACCACACTGAGTAGATCTACTCACTCACGAATAACAGACCACACTGAACTATCCACTCAATATCAGACCAACTGGATATTATCCACTCACATACTGACATACGACTATCTATCACTCACATACAGAGCACACTGACCTATCTATTCCTCATACAGACAAACTGACCTATTATCCACTACATACAGACCCAAACTGACCTATCTATCCACTCACATACAGACCCACACTGACCATTATCCACTCACATACAGAGCCATACTGACCTATCCACTCACATACAGACCACACTGACCTATCTATCCACTCACATACAGACCCATACTGACCTATCCACTCACATACAGACCCACCTGACCTATCTATCCACTTCACATACAGACCCATACTGGACCTATCTATCACTCACATACAGACCCACACTGACCTATCCACTCACATACAGACCCACACGACCTATCTATCCATCACCACAGACGACAAACTGACCTACTCTATCCACTCACATACAGACCACACTGACCGCATCTATCCATCACATACAGACCCCTACTGACCTATCCACTCACATACAGACTCACACTGACCTATGCACTCACATACAGACCCATACTGACCTATCCACTCACATACAGACCCATGACCTATCTATCCACTCACATACAGACTCACACTGACCTATCCACTCACATACAGACCCATACTGACCTATCCACTCACATACAGACCCACACTGACCTATCTATCACCTCACATACAGACCCATACTGACCTATCCACTCACATACAGACCACACTGACCTATCTATCCACTCACTACAGACCCATACTGACCTATCCACTCACATACAGACCCACACTGACCTATCCACTCACATACAGACCCACTGACCTATCTATCCACTCACATACAGACCCACACTGACCTACTATCACTCACATACAGACTCACACTGACCTATCTCCACTCACATCCAGACACATACTGACCTATCCACTCACATACAGACCCACACTGACCTATCCACTCACATACAGACACACTGACCTATCTATCCTCACATACAGACCCACACTGACCTATCTATCCACCACATACAGACCCCTACTGACCTATCTATCCACTCACATACAGACCCACACTGACCTATCCACTCACATACAGACCCACTGATATCTATCCACTCACATTACAGACCCACACTGACCTATCTATCCACTCACATACAGACCCACACTGACCTATCCACTCACATACAGACCCATACTGACTATCCACTCACATACAGACCCACACTGACCTATCTATCCACTCACATACAGACCCACACTGACCTATCCACTCACATACAGACCCACACTGACCTATCTATCCACTCACATACAGACCCACACTGACCTATCTATCCACTCACATACAGACCCATACTGACCTATCCAATCACATACAGACCCACACTGACCTATCCACTCACATACAGACCCACACTGACCTTTATCCACTCACATACAGACCCCTGACCTATCCACTCACATACAGACCCACACTGACCTATCCACTCACATACAGACCCACACTGACCTTCTATCCACTCACATACAGACCCACACTGACCTATCCACTCACATACAGACCCACACTGACCTATCACACTCACATACAGACCCACACTGACCTATCCACTCACATACAGACACCACACTGACCTATCTATCATCACATACAGACCCACACTGACCTATCTATCCACTCACATACAGACCACACTGACCTATCCACTCACATACAGACCCACACTGACCTATCCACTCACATACAGACCCACACTGACCTATCCTCCACTCACATACAGACCCACACTGACCTATCCACTCACATACAGACCCACACTGACCTATCCACTCACATACAGACCCACACTACCATATATCTATCCACTCACATACAGACCCACACTGACCTATCCACTCACATACAGACCCACACTGACTATCTATCCACTCACATACAGACCCACACTGACCTATCCACTCACATACAGACCCATACTGACCTATCTATCCACTCACATACAGACCCAAACTGACCTATCTATCCACCTCACATACAGACCCACACTGACCTATCTATCCACTCACATACAGACCCACACTGACCTAATCCACTCACATACAGACCCACACTGACCTATCCACTCACATACAGACCCATACTGACCATTATCCACTTACATACAGACCCACACTGACCTATCTATCCACTCACATACAGACCCATACTGACCTATCTATCCACTCACATACAGACCCACACTGACCTATCTATCACATACAGACCACACTGACCTATCTATCCACTCACATACAGACCCATACTGACCTATCTATCCACTCACATACAGACCCACACTGACCTATCCACTCACATACAGACCCACACTGACCTATCTATCCACTCACATACAGACCCACACTGACCTATCTATCCACTCACATACAGACCCACACTGACTATCTATCCACTCACATACAGACCCATACTGACCTATCTATCACATACAGACCCACACTGACCTATCTATCCACTCACATACAGACCCACACTGACCTATCTATCCACTCACATACAGACCCATACTGACCTATCTATCCACTCACATACAGACCCACACTGACCTATCTATCCACTCACATACAGACCCACACTGACCTATCCACTCACATACAGACCCACACTGACCTATCTATCCACTCACATACAGACCCACACTGACCTATCTATCCACTCACATACAGACCCACACTGACCTATCTATCCACTCCATACAGACCCACACTGACCTATCTATCCACTCACATACAGACCCACACTGACCTATCTATCCACTCACATACAGACCCACACTGACCTATCTATCCACTCACATACAGACCCACACTGACCTATCTATCCACTCACATACAGACCCAAACTGACCTATCTATCCACTCACATACAGACCCCTACTGACCTATCTATCCACTCACAGACCTATCTACCACTCACATACAGACTATCTGACCCACACTGACCTATCTATCCACTCACATACAGACCCACACTGACCTATCTATCCACTCACATACAGACCCACACTGACCTATCTATCTCTACACATACAGACCCATACTGACCTATCTATCCACTCACATACAGACCCACACTGACCTATCTATCCACTCACATACAGACCCACACTGACCTATCTATCCACTCACATACAGACCCACACTGACCTATCTATCCACTCACATACAGACCCACACTGACCTATCTATCCACTCACATACAGACCCACACTGACCTATCTATCCACTCACATACAGACCCACACTGACCTATCTATCCACTCACATACAGACCCACACTGACCTATCTATCCACTCACATACAGACCCACACTGACCTATCTATACACTCACATACAGACCCACACTGACCTATCTATCCACTCACATACAGACCCACACTGACCTATCTATCCACTCACATACAGACCCATACTGACCTATCTATCCACTCACATACAAACACACACTGACCTATCTATCCACTCTCATACAGACCCACACTGACCTATCCACTCACATACAGACCCATACTGACCTATCTATACACTCACATACAGACCCACACTGACCTATCTATCCACTCACATACAGACCCACACTGACCTATCTATCCACTCACATACAGACCCATACTGACCTATCTATCCACTCACATACAAACACACACTGACCTATCTATCCACTCTCATACAGACCCACACTGACCTATCTATCCACTCACATACATAAACTATATATACAAACATTAATACTAACTGTAGATATTAGTATCACAATAGCCTTGGATACTCTGCTTGTTCAAGAACTCATCCAGGCCCCTCTTATAGGCATTAACAGAATCTGCCATTACCACACCGCTAGGAAGGGCATTCCGCAACCTCACTGCCCTCACCGTGAGGAACCCCCTACGCTGCTTCAAATGGAAGCTCTGTTCCTCTGGTGCGTTAATCGCTTTTCTGGGAAAACACAACACCCCTATCTGCCTATAATCCCCTCTAATGTACTTGTACAGAGTAATCATGTCCCCTCACAAGCACCTCTTTTCCAGAGAAAACAACCCCAACCCTGACAGTCTCACCTCATAGTTTAACCCTTCCATCCCCTTTACCAGTTTAGTTGCAGTCTCTGCACTCTCTCCAGCTCATTAATATCCTTCTTAAGGACTGGAGCCCAAAACTGCCCCCCATACTCAAGGTGAGGCCTTACCAGGGACCTATAAAGAGGCAAAATTATGTTCTCATCCCTTGAGTCAATGCCTTTTTTATACAAGACAGCACTTTATTTGCTTTAGTAGCCACAGAATGACACTGCCTGGAATTAGACAACTTGTTATCATCAAAAAAACCCTAGATCCTTCTCCATTAAGGATCCCCCCAACACACTACCATTCAGTAGATAGTTCGCGTTTATATTATTCCTACCAAAGTGCATAACTTTGCACTTATCAACATTGAACCTCATTTCCCAGTTTGCTGCCCAGTTTTCCAATTTTGTCAAATCGCTCTGCAAAGCGGCAGCATCCTGCATGGAACTTATAGTTTTGCACAATTTAGTGTCATCAGCAAAAATAGAAACAGTACTGTCTATGCCCACCTCCAGGTCATTAATAAACAAGTTAAAAAGCAAAGGCCCAAGGACTGACCCCTGCGGTACTCCACTAACCACACTGGTCCAATTAGAAAATGTTCCATTTACCCCCACTCTTTGTACTCTATCCTGACTAACTGAAACTTAAATATTATAATAAATAAAGTACAACCTGTTATAAAATATGAGGGTCCTAGAAGTCACCTCAGAGTTCCATGACCTGTATAAAAACATACGGTCTCACACATATCCAAGTCACGGCACCAAGTTATTTTGCTTGAATTTTCCTGCTCTGTAAGTTGGGGCTGTGTGGGGGTTTCATGTGTTTGTGTTACTTTTACTTTCACATTCCCTATATATAAAGGCACCGTCTCTCTCAGCTCTGCGTCTATTCACCTCGGGGCACAGAGTCCGGTTACTGGGAAGGAAAATGGATGAAATCACTCAAATGACAAATTCAATTAAAAACTTCAGCTTTGCTGACTGTGTCGGAGGGAATCAGGGCTACGACCGGGTCCTCCTCCAGCTCTTTGGGTTTTTGGGACACGGCAAATCCTCCTTCATCAACACCTGCAAGTACTTCTTGGAAGATGGCAAGTACCAGAACTATACAGACTCCAAAAGATCACAAGGCGGCGACACTAGAGCCAGAATAACGTATCCGCTGACCGACACCCTGACGCTGGTGGACAACCGCGGCTGCCCAAAAATGGATGATTATGAAACGGCAGAAATATTTGCTCAGCTTGGTAAGTCCATGGCTGAATCTATACATTATACACAGGCAATAGGCACATATATATATATATACTGACTGGCCAATGGGTCCATATGTGACTGGTTCCATACTCATCTTGTCCAACCAATTCCTCATTCTCCTACACCACCCCCCCCAAGTAATGGATAGTTTGATCCTCTGCCCTGTAATCCAGTGATCCACTCAATACCATAATGAGGTTCTTGGGCAGTTACCAACATATTCACCCATCTCTATTGTTTTCATTAAAGCTTGATACATTTCCTCCAGTGTGTGGCTTTGCTCTAGTAGTGAGCTGTATCAAAAGAAGAATCAATTTAGAAAAGATGCAGATGGAATGAAATGCAAGGTGGTGTGGTTTATTGGCACTAATTCAGCAACTCTTTTATTGTAATTATACAGGGAACTCTGAGTATCACTCATGTATTATAAGGGATAATGTACCCCCTACTGTAAATGATAAGGATATTAGCAGTCACTGAGGGGTTCTGTGCCCATATAAAGGCACAAGGCTGCAGGCTGAGTTATACAGGGAACTCTGAGTATCACTCATGTATTATAAGGGATAATGTACCCCCTACTGTAAATGATAAGGATATTACCAGTCACTAAGGGGTTCTGTGCCCATATAAAGGCACAAGGCTGCAGGCTGAGTTATACAGGGAACTCTGAGTATCACTCATGTATTATAAGGGATAATGTACCCCCTACTGTAAATGATAAGGATATTAGCAGTCACTGAGGGGTTCTGTGCCCATATAAAGGCACAAGGCTGCAGGCTGAGTTATACAGGGAACTCTGAGTATCACTCATGTATTATAAGGGATAATGTACCCCCTACTGTAAATGATAAGGATATTACCAGTCACTAAGGGGTTCTGTGCCCATATAAAGGCACAAGGCTGCAGGCTGAGTTATACAGGGAACTCTGAGTATCACTCATGTATTATAAGGGATAATGTACCCCCTACTGTAAAATGATAAGGATATTAGCAGTCACTGAGGGGTTCTGTGCCCATATAAAGGCACAAGGCTGCAGGCTGAGTTATACAGGGAACTCTGAGTATCACTCATGTATTATAAGGGATAATGTACCCCCTACTGTAAATGATAAGGATATTAGCAGTCACTGAGGGGTTCTGTGCCCATATAAAGGCACAAGGCTGCAGGCTGAGTTATACAGGGAACTCTGAGTATCACTCATGTATTATAATGGATAATGTACCCCCTACTGTAAATGATAAGGATATTAGCAGTCACTGAGGGGTTCTGTGCCCATATAAAGGCACAAGGCTGCAGGCTGAGTTATACAGGGAACTCTGAGTATCACTCATGTATTATAAGGGATAATGTACCCCCTACTGTAAATGATAAGGATATTAGCAGTCACTGAGGGGTTCTGTGCCCATATAAAGGCACAAGGCTGCAGGCTGAGTTATACAGGGAACTCTGAGTATCACTCATGTATTATAAGGGATACTGTACCCCCTACTGTAAATGATAAGGATATTAGCAGTCACTGAGGGGTTCTGTGCCCATATAAAGGCACAAGGCTGCAGGCTGAGTTATACAGGGAACTCTGAGTATCACTCATGTATTATAAGGGATACTGTACCCCCTACTGTAAATGATAAGGATATTAGCAGTCACTGAGGGGTTCTGTGCCCCCCATATAAAGGCACAAGGCTGCAGGCTGAGTTATACAGGGAACTCTGAGTATCACTCATGTATTATAAGGGATAATGTACCCCCTACTGTAAATGATAAGGATATTAGCAGTCACTGAGGGGTTCTGTGCCCATATAAAGGCACAAGGCTGCAGGCTGAGTTATACAGGGAACTCTGAGTATCACTCATGTATTATAAGGGATAATGTACCCCCTACTGTAAATGATAAGGATATTAGAGTATCACTCAGAATTATATGAATTATAATGGGAGACAGCATATTAAAAGGCTTGATACAGCTCAAAACTAAATAACTATTTTCTTTGATGTGTTTTGTTTCTAGCCAACTTGTTGCCCTTGGATATGGGAGTGGAGTGGAGCAGAGGATTTGGACTCGCAGAAAGAATTATAGAGGCTGAGGCAGATGTAAAATCATCTGACTTTATCTACCCCATCTTTGTGTTCAGGTAATCAGCCTTTCTATTATAAGGATTACGGTACCATTCTGTTCTGGACCCTCTAGGCGAACTCATGTTAGAGAAGAACTAAACACCTTAATAAATGTAAATTAATAGTTGCTATTTTGAGCATTTTCTATGCTGTAAGTATTGTTGCAGGGGGTTAAATCCCCAACACCGCGGCTCCTCCTTACAGAACTCTCAGCCTTTACATCTAAACAAGTGAGGGGGAAAACCCAGAGCAGGGAAACATCTGGAGACACCACCTTCCTCAGTGACTTAACCCGTTAGCAACCAGCTGACTACATAGAACCCTGGAAAATATCTAACTGGAGTTTCCTCCAGCCAAGATGCCAATTCCCACAATGCTTTGCATGTTCTGCCATTAAAGGGGATATAAACCCTGCTGCACAGCGCGGCTCAACCAAACGTTACTCAGCTGTTGCTGGGCTACAAATCCCAGAATAATGTAACATATAATGAAGGGTGAGGCATGCTGGGAGCTGTAGTCCAGCAACATCAGGGTTGTAGTCTTAAAGCAATATTGCACAATAAAACTTTCCCAGCTCTCTAGGGCCCGCATTGGCAGCATTGAAATGCAAAAGAATCCTAGCTGGTCACTTCTTTTGCATTTATAATGAAGTTTTTTGATCCTAAGATCTCTCACTGTAAATCTGCAAAAAATGATCTTTCTTGCCGCTATTGGTTGTTAAAATAATAAATATCATCCAAACAAATGGGGGAGGAGTAACTTCACTTGACTTTTTCCTCCCTAATTTCCCTTGCACGGTCCCTTGATGTCTGCAGTGTAAAGCAAGGACTGCCCAACGAGGAGATGCCAATGATAAAAGAGCTGCTTGAAACGGCCAGAGACCTGACAGGTACAGTATAGTGTGGGTTATATTTTGCATCTGCTGCAAAGAGTAGAAACTGCTGTAAAAGGGAACTAAACACTTCTGAGCACTTTCATTTAATGTTTGCCCTAGTTTTCAAGACATTACCAAATACTATACTATTGATATAATAAATTTGATACAACAGTGCCTCCTGCTGTTTGGTTTAGCTAAATGACCAGCTATCAGAAACTTAAGCTTTTGCACTAAGAAGCATCCCCTGGTGTTGTGCTGCTCTTTAAACTTGATTCTCTTAAATTAAATAAGCCTTTTCAGAAAGGTCTATGTAAATACACCCATAAGCACTCACAGAGACGCTGCCCTGAGTCCTCTATCAAAAGAAACACAGGATTTCTTGTCTCCTTTTTTGTAAACATATTCTTCTGTGTCAGAATCCGTGTCAGAATCCCCCCTTTCCTTTTCCTCCTCCCATTATAATTCACTCCCCCTCCCATCAGAATTTAGTACCATCTAGAGCTGCAGAACGGAAGCTACTGAGACCAACTCTAAATGGCAGCTGCTATCTTAAACTAACAGATGGAGCTTCTAGGGCTGTTTACTGAGGTATAGTAATGGCTTGCACTAATCTATTGGCAATAAAATGCCAAAATGCCAGTCATTGTCCTTTAAACCTGACTTGACCTACTGTAAAGACATAGGAGCTAAAGAGTAATCAGCACCGTACTCGTGCAAGTTAGCACCTATGTTAGAAAATAAACCCTATGTGCCCTGGGTGTTGCTACATAACAATCATTTGCTCTTTGCAGAAATGTTTCCTATTGTGGTTCTGACCCATAAGACCAGTGGGAATCTGAGAGAAATGAAGGATAAGTTTGAAAAAATTGGGGCGGAGCGAATCTTTGCCCTTGATTATTTAACCCTACAAGATCACATCAAAACCAGAGGGCGCCACGAGGACGTGCTGGATTTTTTCTGTGAAATTATCAAAGATATAGAGTTTTGCTTGGAGAGAATGGGGGATCCAGAGAGAAAGAGACAAGAAAGGAAGAAAAAGGTGCTCAAGTTCATTTATGAGAGGGAAATGAAGGAGAAAGAGGAGGAGCTGGAAAGGCAGCGAATGCGAGAAAAGAAGCTGCAGGAAGAACAGAAAAAACTTGAAAGAGAATTGGAAGATAAGGAACGATGTACTGTATCATAAACCTGATGGAGTGTTGCTTTCCAGGCCCCCCTGAATGAGCTAGAAAAGCAGAAAATGTGTGTGTGTGAAACTCTGTGTATTGCTTAATAAAGTTGTTTCAGTAGAAGAAATAATTTGCTGATATTCTTACAGGTTACTGTAGTATTTAGGGTTCCGTAACATACTGCATTTTCATTAGGTCTCTGCTGTAGCATCGATTCTTAGCTTGAATAAAAAATGGAAACTCCCAGTAGACTCTCATGTGTGTTTTCTGTTAAGAGTTGCAAATGAGCCACAGAATGGAGTTTGTGTAGCAATGGTACAACTGGCTGGTTGTGGTATCTCCAGGGCAGGGGAAGCTCTAAGCTGTACATTACATAGTTACATAGTTACATAGGGTTGAAAAAAGACCAGAGTCCATCAAGTTCAACCCATCCAAGTAAACCCAGCACACACAACCCACAAATGGAAGCTCCGTTCCTCTAACCTAAAGGGATGACCTCTGGAGCGTTGATTGTTTTTATGGAAAAAAGAACATCCCCCAACTGCCTATAATCCCCTTATGTAGTATAAAATGTCCTCAAATAAGATAGACAAAAAGTTTTTCCTTATGGAATGCCACAGTGCAACGGGTTCAGTCATTGTGTGGTTAACTTCAGAGATTCTTGGACATCCATTATGACAACTTTCCGTATTTCATATCATATTTAATCACCTGGAGTAAACACCAGCGAAATCTCTGCTTTTAAAAAGGGGCACAAGAAAGCTTATTACCTTTATTCCTAGCATTTAATCAGCTAATATAAAGAAGATGGAGGAGGTGTTGGTAAGTGAATATCCCCCACCCCAGAGAGAACCCTCAATAATATAAAGAAGATGGAGGAGGTGTTGGTAAGTGAATATCCCCCACCATAGAGAGGACCCTCAACAATATAAAGAAGATGGAGGAGGTGTTGGTAAGTGAATATCCCCCACACCAGAAAGAACCCTCAATAATATAAAGAAGATGGAGGAGGTGTTGGTAAGTGAATATCCCCCACCCCAGAGGGGACCCTCAATAATATAAAGAAGATGGAGGAGGTGTTGGTAAGTGCATATCCCCCACCCCAGAGAGAACCCACAGTCATATAAAGAAGATGGAGGAGGTGTTGGTAAGTGAATATCCCCCACCCCAGAGAGAACCCTCAGTCATATAAAGAAGATGGAGGAGGTGTTGGTAAGTGAATATTCCCCACTCCAGAGAGGACCCTCAATCATATAAACAAGATAGAGGAGGTGTTGGTAAGTGAATATCCGCCACCCCAGAGGGGACCCTCAAAAATATAAAGAAGATGGAGGAGGTGTTGGTAATTTAATATTCCCCACCCCAGAGAGAACCCTCAATCATAAAAGAAGATGGAGGAGGTGTTGGTAAGTGAATATCCCCCACCCCAGAGGGGACCCTCAATAATATAAAGAAGATGGAGGAGGTGTTGGTAAGTGAATATCCCCCACCCCAGAGAGGACCCTCAATAATATAAAAAAGATGGAAGAGGTGTTGGTAAGTGAATATCCCCCACCCCAGAGGGGACCCTCAATAATATAAAGAAGATGGAGGAGGTGTTGGTAAGTGAATAATCCCCACACCAGAGAGAATCCTAAATAATATAAATAAGATGGAGGAGGATGTTGGTAAGTGAATATCCCCCACCCCAGAGGGGATCCTCAATAATATAAAGAAGATGGAAGAAGTGTTGGTAAGTGAATATCCCCCACCCCAGAGGGGACCCTCAATAATATAAAGAAGATGGAAGAGGTGTTGGTAAGTGAATATCCCCCACCCCAGAAAGGACCCTCAATAATATAAAGAAGATGGAGGAGGTGTTGGTAAGTGAATAATCCCCACACCAGAGAGAATCCTAAATAATATAAATAAGATGGAGGAGGATGTTGGTAAGTGAATATCCCCCACCCCAGAGGGGATCCTCAATAATATAAAGAAGATGGAAGAAGTGTTGGTAAGTGAATATACCCCACCCCAGAGAGAACCCTCAATAATATAAAGAAGATGGAGGAGGTGTTGGTAAGTGAATATCCCCCACCCCAGAGAGAACCCTCAATAATATAAAGAAGATGGAGGAAGTGTTGGTAAGTGAATATCCCCCACCCCAGAGAGGACCCTCAATAATATAAAGAAGATGAAGGAGGTGTTGGTAAGTGAATATCCCCCACCCCAGAGAGGACCCTCAATAATATAAATAAGATGGAGGAGGTGTTGGTAAGTGAATATCCCCCACCCCAGAGAGGACCCTCAATAATATAAAGAAGATGGAGGAGGTGTTGGTAAGTAGATAGCCCCCCCTGAAAAGACTCGCCATAACCTAAAGAAGATGGATGAGGTGTTGGTAAGAGGATAGCCCCCTTGAAAGGACCCTAAATAACATAAAGAAGATGGAGGAAGTGTTGGTAGGTGTGTTGGTAAATGGATATCCCCCTGAAAGGACCCTAAATAATATAAAGAAGATGGAGGTGTTGGTAAATTAATATTTGTTTACATGGGTTTATCCTATAGACTAAAGCTCACCCACTACACTGATGAGCCTCAAAAAAGGTGAAAACGGTCTGTAGTTGAGAATCTGATCAGCTATTATACCGGCTTCTGCTTTAAACCCAGAGGGTGAACTTTAGCCTATAGGATAAACCCATGTAAATGGGATTTTTTTAGGAGTTTGTAATTCATTCCCAGAATTCCTTTTGTCTATTTGTATCTGTATGAGGCAGTCTCCTCAACTTTAATGTTTTATTTGTTCAATAATTATCCCCCACCCCAGAGAGGACCCTCAATAATATAAAGAAGATGGAGGAGGTGTTGGTAAGTGAATATCCCCCACCCCAGAGACGACCCTCAATAATATAAAGAAGATGGAGGAGGTGTTGGTAAGTGAATATCCCCCACCCCAGAGAGGACCCTCAATAATATAAAGAAGATGGAGGAGGTGTTGGTAAGTGAATATCCCCCACCCCAGAGAGAACCCTCAATAAAATAAAGAACATGGAGGAGGTGTTGGTAAGTGAATATCCCCCACCCCAGAGAGAACCCTCAATAATATAAAGATGATGGAGGAAGTGTTGGTAAGTGAATTTCCCCCACCCCAGAGAGAACCCTCAATAATATAAAGAAGATGGAGGAGGTGTTGGTAAGTGAATATCCCCCACCACAGAGAGGACCCTCAATAATATAAAGATGATGGAGGAAGTGTTGGTAAGTGAATTTCCCCCACCCCAGAGAGAATCCTCAATAATATAAAGAAGATGGAGGAGGTGTTGGTAAATGAATACCTCCCACCCCAGAGAGGACCCTCAATAATATAAAGAAGATGGAGGAGGTGTTGGTAAGTGAATATCCCCCACCCCAGAGAGAACCCTCAATAATATAAACAAGATGGAGGAAGTGTTGGTAAGTGAATTTCCCCCACCCCAGAGAGAATCCTCAATAATATAAAGAAGATGGAGGAGGTGTTGGTAAATGAATACCTCCCACCCCAGAGAGGACCCTCAATAATATAAAGAAGATGGAGGAGGTGTTGGTAAGTGAATATCCCCCACCACAGAGAGGACCCTCAATAATATAAAGATGATGGAGGAAGTGTTGGTAAGTGAATTTCCCCCACCCCAGAGAGGACCCTCAATAACATAGAGAAGATGGAGGAGGTGTTGGTAAGTGAATATCCCCCACCCCAGAGGGGACCCTCAATAATATAAAGAAGATGGAGGAGGTGTTGGAAAGTGAATATCCCCCACCCCAGAGGGGACCCTCAATAACATAAAGAAGATGGAGGAGGTGTTGGTAAGTGAATGTCCCCCACCCCAGAGAGGACCCTCAATAATATAAAGAAGATGGAGGAAGTGTTCGTAAGTGAATATCCCCCACCCCAGAGGGGACCCTCAATAAAATAAAGAAGATGGAGGAAGTGTTGGTAAGTGAATATTCCCCACCCCAGAGAGAACCCTCAATAATATAAAGAAGATGGAGGAGGTGTTGGTAAGTGAATATCCCCCACCCCAGAGGGGACCCTCAATAATATAAAGAAGATGGAGGAAGTGTTCGTAAGTGAATTTCCCCCACCCCAGAGAGAACTCTCAATAATATAAAGAAGATGGAGGAGGTGTTGGTAAGTGAATATTCCCCACCCCAGAGAGAACCCTCAATAATATAAAGAAGATGGAGGAGGTGTTGGTAAGTGAATATCGCCCACCCCAGAGAGAACCCTCAATAATATAAAGAAGATGGAGGAGGTGTTGGTAAGTGAATATTCCCCACCCCAGAGAGAACCCTCAATAATATAAAGAAGATGGAGGAGGTGTTGGTAAGTGAATATCGCCCACCCCAGAGAGAACCCTCAATAAAATAAAGAAGATGGAGGAGGTGTTGGTAAGTGAATATCCCCCACCCCAGAGAGAACCCTCAATAATATAAAGAAGATGGAGGAGGTGTTGGTAAGTGAATATCCCCCACCCCAGAGAGAACCCTCAATAATATAAAGAAGATGGAGGAGGTGTTGGTAAGTGAATATCCCCAACCCCAGAGAGAACTCTAAATAATATAAAGAAGATGAAGGAGGTGTTGGTAAGTGAATAATCCCCACCCCAGAGAGAACCCTCAATAATATGAAGAAGATGGAGGAGGTGTTGGTAAGTGAATAATCCCAACCCCAGAGAGAACCCTCAACAATATAAAGAAGAAGGAGGAGGTGTTGGTAAGTGAATATCCCCCACCCCAGAGAGAACCCTCAATAATATAAAGAAGATGGAGGAGGTGTTGGTAAGTGAATATCCCCCACCCCAGAGAGGACCCTCCATAATATAAAGAAGATGGAGGAGGTGTTGGTAAGTGAATATCCCCCACCCCAGAGAGAATCCTCCATAATATAAAGAAGATGGAGGAGGTGTTGGTAAGTGAATATCCCCCACCCCAGAGAGTTCCCTCAATAATATAAAGAAGATGGAGGAGGTGTTGGTAAGTGAATATCCCCCACCACAGAGGGGACCCTCAATAATATAAAGAAGATGGAGGAGGTGTTGGTAAGTGAATATCCCCCACCCCAGAGGGGACCCTCAATAATATAAAGAAGATGTAGGAGGTGTTGGTAAGTGAATATCCCCCACCCCAGAGAGGACCCTCAATAATATAAAGAAGATGAAGGAGCTGTTGGTAAGTGAATTTCCCCCATCCCAGAGAGAACCCTCAATAATATAAAGAAGATGGAGGAGGTGTTGGTAAGTGAATATTCCCCACCCCAGAGAGAACTCTAAATAATAAAAAGAAGATGGAGGAGGTGTTGGTAAGTTAATAATCCCCACCCCAGAGAGAACCCTCAATAATATAAAGAAGATGGAGGAGGTGTTGGTAAGTGAATAATCCCCACCCCAGAGAGAACCCTCAATAATATAAAGAAGATGGAGGAGGTGTTGGTAAGTGAATATCCCCCACCCCAGAGAGAACCCTCAATAATATAAAGAAGATGGAGGAGGTGTTGGTAAGTGAATATCCCCCACCCCAGAGAGGACCCTCCATAATATAAAGAAGATGGAGGAGGTGTTGGTAAGTGAATATCCCCCACACCAGAGAGGACCCTCAATAATATAAAGAAGATGGAGGAGGTGTTGGTAAGTGAATATCCCCCACCCCAGAGAGAATCCTCCATAATATAAAGAAGATGGAGGAGGTGTTGGTAAGTGAATATCCCCCACCCCAGAGAGTTCCCTCAATAATATAAAGAAGATGGAGGAGGTGTTGGTAAGTGAATATCCCCCACCACAGAGGGGACCCTCAATAATATAAAGAAGATGGAGGAGGTGTTGGTAAGTGAATATCCCCCACCCCAGAGGGGACCCTCAATAATATAAAGAAGATGTAGGAGGTGTTGGTAAGTGAATATCCCCCACCCCAGAGAGGACCCTCAATAATATAAAGAAGATGAAGGAGCTGTTGGTAAGTGAATTTCCCCCACCCCAGAGAGAACCCTCAATAATATAAAGCAGATGGAGGAGGTGTTGGTAAGTGAATATCCCCCACCCCAAAGAGAACTCTAAATAATAAAAAGAAGATGGAGGAGGTGTTGGTAAGTTAATAATCCCCACCCCAGAGAGAACCCTCAATAATATAAAGAAGATGGAGGAGGTGTTGGTAAGTGAATAATCCCCACCCCAGAGAGAACCCTCAATAATATAAAGAAGATGGAGGAGGTGTTGGTAAGTGAATAATCCCCACCCCAGAGAGAACCCTCAATAATATAAAGAAGATGGAGGAGGTGTTGGTAAGTGAATATCCCCCACCTCAGAGAGAACCCTCAATAATATAAAGAAGATGGAAGATGTGTTGGTAAGTGAATTTTCCCCATCCCAGAGAGAACCCTCAATAATATAAAGAAGATGGAGGAGGTGTTGGTAAGTGAATATCCCCCACCCCAGAGAGAATTCTAAATAATATAAAGAAGATGGAGGAGGTGTTGGTAAGTGAATAATCCCCACCCCAGAGTGAACGCTCAATAATATAAAGAAGATGGAGGAGGTGTTGGTAAGTGAATAATCCCCACCCCAGAGAGAACCCTCAATAATATAAAGAAGATGGAGGAGGTGTTGGTAAGTGAATAATCCCCACCCCAGAGAGAACCCTCAATAATATAAAGAAGAAGGAGGAGGTGTTGGTAAGTGAATATCCCCCACCCCAGAGGGGACCCTCAATAATATAAAAAAGATGGGGGGGTGTTGGTAAGTGAATATCCCCCACCCAAGAGAAAACCCTCAATAATATAAAGAAGATGGAGGATGTGTTGGTAAGTGAATTTCCCCCATCCCAGAGAGAACCATCAATAATATAAAGAAGATGGAGGAGGTGTTGGTAAGTGAATATCCCCCACCCCAGAGAGAATTCTAAATAATATAAAGAAGATGGAGGAGGTGTTGGTAAGTCAATAATCCCCACCCCAGAGTGAACGCTCAATAATATAAAGAAGATGGAGGAGGTGTTGGTAAGTGAATAATCCCTACCCCAGAGAGAACCCTCCATAATATAAAGAAGATGGAGGAGGTGTTGGTAAGTGAATAATCCCCACCCCAGAGAGAACCCTCAATAATATAAAGAAGATGGAGGAGGTGTTGGTAAGTGAATATCGCCCACCCCAGAGAGAACTCTCAATAATATAAAGAAGATGGAGGAGGTGTTGGTAAGTGAATATCCCCCACCCCAGAGGGGACCCTCAATAATATAATGAAGATGGAGGAGGTGTTGGTAAGTGAAAATCCCCCACCCCAGAGAGGACCCTCAATAATATAAAGAAGATGGAGGAAGTGTTCGTAAGTGAATTTCCCCCACCCCAGAGAGAACTCTCAATAATATAAAGAAGATGGAGGAGGTGTTGGTAAGTGAATTTCCCTCACCCCAGAGGGGACCCTCAATAATATAAAGAAGATGGAGGAGGTGTTGGTAAGTGAATTTCCCTCACCCCAGAGGGGACCCTCAATATTATAAAGAAGATGGAGGAGGTGTTGGTAAGTGAATATCCCTCACCCCAGAGAGAACCCTCAATAATATAAAGAAGATGGAGGAAGTGTTCGTAAGTGAATATCCCCCACCCCAGAGAGGTCCCTCAATAATATAAAGAAGATGGAGGAAGTGTTCGTAAGTGAATTTCCCCCACCCCAGAGAGAACTCTCAATAATATAAAGAATATAGAAATGGAAAAAGCTAGCACCGTCCTCACTAACTATGCACTTTCAACTTGTAGCTGTCTACACTCCTATCTGGAGATTGTATGAAATGGAGGAAGAACACTGAGGTAACGTGCAACTGAAGTAAAATTGTACAAAAAAAAAGGGGAAGAAATACAAGGAGACACCCAAACAGGTGGTCCCTGTCTAGACTTCAGAATTGCTGCACCGTTAACCCCAAAAAAGAAAGAGAAAAAAGGTGAAAATTATAATAGGCAATTCACTTGATCAAGTGTCATGGGACATTAAAACTTAACCTTTATTGGTAAAAATTAAAAAAGTAAAGTATATCTAGAAATAATCCCCATTAAAAATCGCCTGGGGTGATATTCAATTAAAGTACAAACTATGAGCTATTACAAGGCTGCTCAGAGTTAACCTGCCTCATTCAATTCACTAAATGTATCAGCTTAAAAAATAACTATTGTATCAAACACTCTTCACAATTCAAAAGCCCCGTAGAGGCAGCCAAGGAGAGATTGCAAAAACACCTGCAACAATTGTTGCAAAATTGTTGCCAAATAAGGAGAGCTCGAGTCCCGTTTCCTTATGAGCTATGTTAACTGCTGGAACGGGGTAGGGGATTCAGACCTCGTGGTAGCTGTGTTAAAGTACAGAACTCTTTCAGCTACAGGCTGCAAATTCGGCCGTTTTCTGTGCCCCCCACCCCACCATGAAATGAGTGCAGGTAGCTCAAAATTGCAGCTTAACCTCCAGTTTTTTTATAACATTGAGGCACCCCTGCTTACTAAAATGCACATCAGTCGTGCAGACAAATCAGCCCACCCTTCCAAACCCAGAGCCCCGCATCAACACCCGCTCCACCCCCCTTCAAGCCCGACGCGCGTTTCGCCCCTTCACGAGGAGCTATGTCCTTGGAAAGTGAATATCCCCCACCCCAGAGAGGACCCTCCATAATATAAAGAAGATGGAGGTGGTGTTGGTAAGTGATATCCCCCACCCCATAGAGAACCCTCAATAATATAAAGAAGATGGAGGAGGTGTTGGTAAAAGAATAATCCCCACCCCACAGAGAACTCTAAATAATATAAGGAAGATGGAGGAGGTGTTGGTAAGTGAAGATCCCCCACCCCAGAGAGGACCCTCCATAATATAAAAAAGATGGAGGAGGTGTTGGTAAAAGAATAATCCCCACCCCACAGAGAACTCTAAATAATATAAGGAAGATGGAGGAGGTGTTGGTAAGTGAATATCCCACACCCCAGAGAGGACCCTCAATAATATAAAGAAGATGGAGGAAGTGTTCGTAAGTGAATTTCCCCCACCCCAGAGAGAACTCTCAATAATATAAAGAAGATGGAGGAGGTGTTGGTAAGTGAATATCCCCCACCCCAGAGAGAACCCTCAATAAAATAAAGAAGATGGAGGAGGTGTTGGTAAGTGAATATCGCCCACCCCAGAGAGGACCCTCCATAATATAAAGAAGATGGAGGAGGTGTTGGTAAGTGAATATCGCCCACCCCAGAGAGGACCCTCAATAATATAAAGAAGATGGAGGAGGTGTTGGTAAGTGAATATCGCCCACCCCAGAGAGGACCCTCAATAATATAAAGAAGATGGAGGAGGTGTTGGTAAGTGAATATCGCCCACCCCAGAGGGGACCCTCCATAATATAAAGAAGATGGAGGAGGTGTTGGTAAGTGAATATCGCCCACCCCAGAGAGGACCCTCAATAATATAAAGAAGATGGAGGAGGTGTTGGTAGGTGAATATCCCCCACCCCAGAGAGGACCCTCAGTAATATAAAAAAGATGGAGGAGGTGTTGGTAAGTGAATATCCCCCACCACAGAGGGGACCCTCAATAATATAAAGAAGATGGAGGAGATGTTGGTAAGTGAAAATTCCCCACCCCAGAGAGAACCTTCAATAATATAAAGAAGATGGAGGAGGTATTGGTAAGTGAATATCCCCCACCCCAGAGGGGACCCTTAATAATATAAAGAAGATGGAGGGGGTGTTGGTAAGTGAATATCCCCCACCCCAGAGAGAACCCTCAATCATATAAAGAAGATGGAGGAGGTATTGGTAAGTGAATATCCCCCATCCCAGAGGGGACCCTCAATAATATAAAGAAGATGGAGGAGGTGTTGGTAAGTGAATATCCCCCACCACAGAGAGAACCCTCAATCATATAAAGAAGATGGAGGAGGTATTGGTAATTGAATATCCCCCACCCCAGGGGACCCTCAATAATATAAAGAAGATGGAGGAGGTGTTGGTAAGTGAATATCCCCCACCACAGAGGGGACCCTGAATAATTTAAAGAAGATGGAGGAGGTGTTGGTAAGTGAATATCCCCCACCCCAGAGGGGACCCTCAATAATATAAAGAAGATGGAGGAGGTGTTGGTAAGTGAATATCCCCCACCCCAGAGAGGACCCTCAATAATATAAAGAAGATGGAGGAGGTGTTGGTAAGTGAATATTCCCCACCCCAGAGAGAACCCTCAATAATATAAAGAAGATGGAGGTGGTGTTGGTAAGTGAATATCCCCCACCCCAGAGAGGACCCTCCATAATATAAAGAAGATGGAGGAGGTATTGGTAAAAGAAAAATCCCCACCCCACAGAGAACTCTAAATAATATAAGGAAGATGGAGGAGGTTTTGGTAAGTGAATATCCCCCACCCCAGAGAGGACCCTCAATAATATAAAGAAGATGGAGGAGGTGTTGGTAAGTGAATATCGCCCACCCCAGAGAGGACCCTCAATAATTTAAAGAAGATGGAGGAGGTGTTGGTAAGTGAATATCGCCCACCCAAGAGAGGACCCTCAATAATATAAAGAAGATGGAGGAGGTGGTGGTAAGTGAATATCCCCCACCCCAGAGAGAATCCTCAATAATATAAAGAAGATGGAGGAGGTGTTGGTAAGTGAATATCCCCCACCCTAGAGAGGACCCTCAGTAATATAAAAAAGATGGAGGAGGTGTTTGTAAGTGAATATCCCCCACCCCAGAGGGGACCCTCAATAATATAAAGAAGATGGAGGAGGTGTTGGTAAGTGAATATTCCCCACCCCAGAGCGGACCCTCCATAATATAAAGAAGATGGAGGAGGTGTTTGTAACTGAATATCCCCCACACCAGAGAGGACCCTCAATAATATAAAGAAGATGGAGGAGGTGTTGGTAAGTGAATATCCCCCACCCCAGAGAGAATCCTCCATAATATAAAGAAGATGGAGGAGGTGTTGGTAAGTGAATATCCCCCACCCCAGAGAGTTCCCTCAATAATATAAAGAAGATGGAGGAGGTGTTGGTAAGTGAATATCCCCCAGCAAAGAGGGGACCCTCAATAATATAAAGAAGATGGAGGATGTGTTGGTAAGTGAATTTCCCCCATCCCAGAGAGAACCCTCAATATATAAAAGAAGATGGAGGAGGTGTGGTAAGCTGAATAATCCCCCACCCCGAAAGAGAAGGTCTAATTTAATAAAAAGGAAGAATGGAGGAGGTGTTGGTAGTTAATAATCCCCACCCCAGAGAGAACCCTAAAATATAAAGAAGATGGAGGAGGTGTTTGGGTAAGTGAATATCCCCCACCCCAAGAGAGAACCCTCATTAATATAAAGAGATGGAAGGAGGGTTGGTAAGTGAATAATCCCCACCCCAGAGAGAACCCTCAATATTATAAAAGAAGATGGGAGGAGGTGGTTGGAAGGGAATATTCCCACCACCCCCAGAGAGAACCCTCAATAATTAAAGAAGATGGAGGATGTGTGGGTAAGTGGAATTTCCCCCCATCCCAGAGAGAACCCTCAATAATATAAAGAAGAGTGGAGGAGGTGTTGGTAAGTGAATAATCCCCACCCCAGAGTGAATGCTCAATAATATAAAGAAGATGGAGAGGTATGGTAATGAATAATCCCCACCCCAGAGAGAACCCTCAATAATATAAAGAAGATGGAGGAGGTGTTGGTAAGTGAATAATCCCCACCCCAGAGTGAATGTCAATAATATAAAGAAGATGGAGGAGGTGTTGGTAAGTGAATATCCCCACCCCAGAGGGGACCCTCAATAATATAAAGAAGATGGAGGAGTGTTGGTAAGTGAATATCCCCCCACCCAGAGAAAATTCTAAATAATATAAAGAAGATGGAGGAGGTGTTGGTAAGTGAATAATCCCCACCCCAGAGTGAACGCTCAATAAATATAAAGAAGAGGGAGGAGGTGTGGTAAGTGAATAATCCCCACCCCAGAGAGAACCCTCAATAATATAAAGAAGATGGAGGAGGTGTTGGTAAGTGAATAATCCCCACCCCAGAGAGAACCCTCAATAATATAAAGAAGATGGAGGAGGTGTTGGTAAGTGAATATCCCCCACCCCAGAGAGAACTCTCAATAATATAAAGAAGATGGAGGAGGTGTTGGTAAGTGAATATCCCCCACCCCAGAGGGACCCTCAATAATATAAAGAAGATGGAGGAGGTGTTGGGTAAGTGAAAATCCCCCACCCCAGAGAGGACCCTAAATAATATAAGAAGATGGAGGAAGTGTTCGTAAGTGAATTTCCCCCACCCAGAGAGAACTCTCAATAATATAAAGGAAGATGGAGGAGGTGTTGGTAAGTGAATTTCCCTCACCCCAGAGGGGACCCTTCAATAATATAAAGAAGATGGAGGAGGTGTTGGTAAGTGAATATCCCCCACCCCAGAGAGGAACTCTCAATAATATTAAAGAAGATGGAGGAGGTGTTGGTAAGTGAATATCCCCCACCCCAGAGGGGACCCTCAATAATATAAAGAAGATGGAGGAGGTGTTGGTAAGTGAAAATCCCCCACCCCAGAGAGGACCCTCAATAATATAAAGAAGATGGAGGAAGTGTTCGTAAGTGAATTTCCCCCACCCCAGAGAGAACTCTCAATAATATAAAGAAGATGGAGGAGGTGTTGGTAAGTGAATTTCCCTCACCCCAGAGGGGACCCTCAATAATATAAAGAAGATGGAGGAGGTGTTGGTAAGTGAATATCCCCCACCCCAGAGAGAACCCTCAATAATATAAAGAAGATGGAGGAAGTGTTCGTAAGTGAATTTCCCCCACCCCAGAGAGAACTCTCAATAATATAAAGAATATAGAAATGGAAAAAGCTAGCACCGTCCTCACTAACTATGCACTTTCAACTTGTAGCTGTCTACACTCCTATCTGGAGATTGTATGAAATGGAGGAAGAACACTGAGGTAACGTGCAACTGAAGTAAAATTGTACAAAAAAAAAGGGGAAGAAATACAAGGAGACACCCCAAACAGGTGGTCCCTGTCTAGACTTCAGAATTGCTGCACCGTTAACCCCCAAAAAGAAAGAGAAAAAAGGTGAAAATTATAATAGGCAATTCACTTGATCAAGTGTCATGGGACATTAAAACTTAACCTTATTGGTAAAATTAAAAAAGTAAAGTATATCTAGAAATAATCCCATTAAAAATCGCCTGGGGTGATATTCAATTAAGTACAAACTATGAGGTATTACAAGGCTGCTCCAGAGTTAACCTGCCTCATCAATTCACTAAATGTATCAGCTTAAAAAATAACTATTGTATCAAACACTCTCCACAATTCAAAAGCCCCGTAGAGGCAGCCAAGGAGAGATTGCAAAAACACCTGCAACAATTGTTGCCAAATAAGGAGAGCTCGAGTCCCGTTTCCTTATGAGCTATGTTAACTGCTGGAACGGGGTAGGGGATTCAGACCTCGTGGTAGCTGTGTTAAAGTACAGAACTCTTTCAGCTACAGGCTGCAAATTCGGCCATTTTCTGTGCCCCCCACCCCACCATGAAATTAGTGCAGGTAGCTCAAAATTGCAGCTTAACCTCCTTTTTTTTTATAACATTGAGGCACCCCTGCTTACTAAAATGCACATCAGTCGTGCAGACAAATCAGCCCACCCTTCCAAACCCAGAGCCCCGCATCAAAACCCGCTCAACCCCCCTTCAAGCCCGACGCGCGTTTCGCCCCTTCACGAGGAGTTTTGTCCTTGGTAAGTGAATATCCCCCACCCCAGAGAGGACCCTCCATAATATAAAGAAGATGGAGGAGGTGTTGGTAAGTGAATATCGCCCACCCCAGAGAGGACCCTCAATAATATAAAGAAGATGGAGGAGGTGTTGGTAAGTGAATATCGCCCACCCCAGAGAGGACCCTCAATAATATAAAGAAGATGGAGGAGGTGTTGGTAAGTGAATATCGCCCACCCCAGAGAGGACCCTCAATAATATAAAGAAGATGGAGGAGGTGTTGGTAAGTGAATATCGCCCACCCCAGAGGGACCCTCAATAATATAAAGAAGATGGAGGAGGTGTTGGGTAAGGTTAAATCCCCCACCCCAGAGAGGACCCTCAATAATATAAAGAAGATGGAGGAGGTGTTGGTAAAAGAATAATCCCCACCCCACAGAGAACTCTAAATAATATAAGGAATATGGAGGAGGTGTTGGTAAGTGAATATCCCCCACCCCAGAGAGGACCCTCAATAATATAAAGAAGATGGAGGAGGTGTTGGTAAGTGAATATCCCCCACCCCAGAGAGAATCCTCAATAATATAAAGAAGATGCAGGAGGTGTTGGTAAGTGAATATCCCCCACCCCAGAGAAGACCCTCAGTAATATAAAAAAGATGGAGGAGGTGTTGATAAGTAAATATCTCCCACCACAGAGGGGACCCTCAATAATATAAAGAAGATGGAGGAGATGTTGGTAAGTGAATATTCCCCACCCCAGAGAGAACCCTCAATAATATAAAGAAGATGGAGGAGGTGTTGGTAAGTGAATATCCCCCACCCCAGAGAGAACTCTCAATAATATAAAGAAGATGGAGGAGGTGTTGGTAAGTGAATATCCCCCACCCCAGAGGGGACCCTCAATAATATAAAGAAGATGGAGGAGATGTTGGTAAGTGAATTTCCCCCACCCCAGAGAGAACTCTCAATAATATAAAGAAGATGGAGGAGGTGTTGGTAAGTGAATTTCCCTCACCCCAGAGGGGACCCTCAATAATATAAAGAAGATGGAGGAGGTGTTGGTAAGTGAATTTCCCTCACCCCAGAGGGGACCCTCAATAATATAAAGAAGATGGAGGAGGTGTTGGTAAGTGAATATCCCCACCCCAGAGAGAACTCTCAATAATATAAAGAAGATGGAGGAGGTGTTGGTAAGTGAATATCCCCCACCCCAGAGAGAACTCTCAATAATATAAAGAAGATGGAGGAGGTGTTGGTAAGTGAATATCCCCCACCCCAGAGGGGACCCTCAATAATATAAAGAAGATGGAGGAGGTGTTGGTAAGTGAATTTCCCCCACCCCAGAGAGAACTCTCAATAATATAAAGAAGATGGAGGAGGTGTTGGTAAGTGAATTTCCCTCACCCCAGAGGGGACCCTCAATAATATAAAGAAGATGGAGGAGGTGTTGGTAAGTGAATTTCCCTCACCCCAGAGGGGACCCTCAATAATATAAAGAAGATGGAGGAGGTGTTGGTAAGTGAATATCCCTCACCCCAGAGAGAACCCTCAATAATATAAAGAAGATGGAGGAAGTGTTCGTAAGTTAATTTCCCCCACCCCAGAGAGGACCCTCAATAATATAAAGAAGATGGAGGAAGTGTTCGTAAGTGAATTTCCCCCACCACAGAGAGAACTCTCAATAATATAAAGAATATAGAAATGGAAAAAGCTAGCACCGTCCTCACTAACTATGCACTTTCAACTTGTAGCTGTCTACACTCCTATCTGGAGATTGTATGAAATGGAGGAAGAACACTGAGGTAACGTGCAACTGAAGTAAAATTGTACAAAAAAAAAGGGGATGAAATACAAGGAGACACCCAAACAGGTGGTCCCTGTCTAGACTTCAGAATTGCTGCACCGTTAACCCCAAAAAAGAAAGAGAAAAAAGGTGAAAATTATAATAGGCAATTCACTTGATCAAGTGTCATGGGACATTAAAACTTAACCTTTATTGGTAAAAATTAAAAAAGTAAAGTATATCTAGAAATAATCCCCATTAAAAATCGCTTGGGGTGATATTCAATTAAAGTACAAACTATGAGGTATTACAAGGCTGCTCAGAGTTAACCTGCCTCATTCAATTCACTAAATGTATCAGCTTAAAAAATAACTATTGTATCAAACACTCTCCACAATTCAAAAGCCCCGTAGAGGCAGCCAAGGAGAGATTGCAAAAACACCTGCAAGAATTGTTGCCAAATAAGGAGAGCTCGAGTCCCGTTTCCTTATGAGCTATGTTAACTGCTGGAACGGGGTAGGGGATTCAGACCTCGTGGTAGCTGTGTTAAAGTACAGAACTCTTTCAGCTACAGGCTGCAAATTTGGCCGTTTTCTGTGCCCCCCACCCCACCATGAAATGAGTGCAGGTAGCTCAAAATTGCAGCTTAACCTCCTGTTTTTTTATAACATTGAGGCACCCCTGCTTACTAAAATGCACATCAGTCGTGCAGACAAATCAGCCCACCCTTCCAAACCCAGAGCCCCGCATCAAAACCCGCTCAACCCCCCTTCAAGCCCGACGCGCGTTTCGCCCCTTCACGAGGAGTTTTGTCCTTGGTAAGTGAATATCCCCCACCCCAGAGAGGACCCTCCATAATATAAAGAAGATGGAGGAGGTGTTGGTAAGTGAATATCCCCCACCCCAGAGAGAACCCTCAATAATATAAAGAAGATGGAGGAGGTATTGGTAAGTGAATATCCCCCACCCCAGAGGGGACCCTCAATAATATAAAAAAGATGGGGGGGTGTTGGTAAGTGAATATCCCCCACCCCAGAGAGAACCCTCAATCATATAAAGAAGATGGAGGAGGTATTAGTAAGTGAATATCCCCCATCCCAGAGGGGACCCTCAATAATATAAAGAAGATGGAGGAGGTGTTGGTAAGTGAATATCCCCCACCCCAGAGAGAACCCTCAATCATATAAAGAAGATGGAGGAGGTATTGGTAAGTGAATATCCCCCACCACAGAGGGGACCCTCAATAATATAAAGAAGATGGAGGTGGTGTTGGTAAGTGAATATCCCCCACCCCATAGAGAACCCTCAATAATATAAAGAAGATGGAGGAGGTGTTGGTAAGTGAATATCCCCCACCACAGAGAGAACCCTCAATAATATAAAGAAGATGGAGGTGGTGTTGGTAAGTGAATATCCCCCACCCCAGAGAGGACCCTCCATAATATAAAGAAGATGGAGGAGGTGTTGGTAAAAGAATAATCCCCACCCCACAGAGAACTCTAAATAATATAAGGAAGATGGAGGATGTGTTGGTAAGTGAAAATCCCCCACCTCAGAGGGGACCCTCAATAATATAAAAAAGATGGAGGAGGTGTTGGTAAGTGAATATCCCCCACCCCAGAGAGAACCCTCAATCATATAAAGAAGATGGAGGAGGTATTAGTAAGTGAATATCCCCCGTCCCAGAGGGGACCCTCAATAATATAAAGAAGATGGAGGAGGTGTTGGTAAGTGAATATCCCCCACCCCAGAGAGAACCCTCAATCATATAAAGAAGATGGAGGAGGTATTGGTAAGTGAATATCCCCCACCACAGAGGGGACCCTCAATAATATAAAGAAGATGGAGGTGGTGTTGGTAAGTGAATATCCCCCACCCCATAGAGAACCCTCAATAATATAAAGAAGATGGAGGAGGTGTTGGTAAGTGAATATCCCCCACCACAGAGAGAACCCTCAATAATATAAAGAAGATGGAGGTGGTGTTGGTAAGTGAATATCCCCCACCCCAGAGAGGACCCTCCATAATATAAAGAAGATGGAGGAGGTGTTGGTAAAAGAATAATCCCCACCCCACAGAGAACTCTAAATAATATAAGGAAGATGGAGGATGTGTTGGTAAGTGAAAATCCCCCACCCCAGAGAGGACCCTCCATAATATAAAAAAGATGGAGGAGGTGTTGGTAAAAGAATAATCCCCACCCCACAGAGAACTCTAAATAATATAAGGAAGATGGAGGAGGTGTTGGTAAGTGAATATCCCCCACCCCAGAGAGGACCCTCAATAATATAAAGAAGATAGAGGAAGTGCTCGTAAGTGAATTTCCCCCACCCCAGAGAGAACTCTCAAAAATATAAAGAAGATGGAGGAGGTGTTGGTAAGTGAATATCCCCCACCCCAGAGAGAACCCTCAATCATATAAAGAAGATGGAGGAGGTATTGGTAAGTGAATATCCCCCACCACAGAGGGGACCCTCAATAATATAAAGAAGATGGAGGTGGTGTTGGTAAGTGAATATCCCCCACCCCATAGAGAACCCTCAATAATATAAAGAAGATGGAGGAGGTGTTGGTAAGTGAATATCCCCCACCCCAGAGAGAACCCTCAATAATATAAAGAAGATGGAGGTGGTGTTGGTAAGTGAATATCCCCCACCCCAGAGAGGACCCTCCATAATATAAAGAAGATGGAGGAGGTGTTGGTAAAAGAATAATCCCCACCCCACAAAGAACTCTAAATAATATAAGGAAGATGGAGGAGGTGTTGGTAAGTGAAAATCCCCCACCCCAGAGAGGACCCTCCATAATATAAAAAAGATGGAGGAGGTGTTGGTAAAAGAATAATCCCCACCCCACAGAGAACTCTAAATAATATAAGGAAGATGGAGGAGGTGTTGGTAAGTGAATATCCCCCACCCCAGAGAGGACCCTCAATAATATAAAGAAGATGGAGGAAGTGTTCGTAAGTGAATTTCCCCCACCCCAGAGAGAACTCTCAATAATATAAAGAAGATGGAGGAGGTATTGGTAAGTGAATATCCCCCACCACAGAGAGAACCCTCAATCATATAAAGAAGATGGAGTAGGTATTGGTAATTGAAAATCCCCCACCCCAGAGGGGACCCTCAATAATATAAAGAAGATGGAGGAGGTGTTGGTAAGTGAATATCCCCCACCACAGAGGGGACCCTCAATAATATAAAGAAGATGGAGGAGGTGTTGGTAAGTGAATATCCCCCACCCCAGAGTGGACCCTCAATAATATAAAGAAGATGGAGGAGGTGTTGGTAAGTGAATATCCCCCACCCCAGAGAGGACCCTCAATAATATAAAGAAGATGGAGGAGGTGTTGGTAAGTGAATATTCCCCACCCCAGAGAGAACCCTCAATAATATAAAGAAGATGGAGGTGGTGTTGGTAAGTGAATATCCCCCACCCCAGAGAGGACCCTGCAGAATATAAAGAAGATGGAGGAGGTGTTTGTAAAAGAATAATCCCCACCCCACAGAGAACTCTAAATAATATAAGGAAGATGGAGGAGGTGCTGGTAAGTGAATATCCCCCACCCCAGAGAGGACCCTCCATAATATAAAGAAGATGGAGGAGGTATTGGTAAAAGAAAAATCCCCACCCCACAGAGAACTCTAAATAATATAAGGAAGATGGAGGAGGTGTTGGTAAGTGAATATCCCCCACCCCAGAGAGGACCCCCAATAATATAAAGAAGATGGAGGAAGTGTTCGTAAGTGAATATCCCCCACCCCAGAGAGAACTCTCAATAATATAAAGAAGATGGAGGAGGTGTTGGTAAGTGAATATCGCCCACCCCAGAGAGAATCCTCAATAATATAAAGAAGATGGAGGAGGTGTTGGTAAGTGAATATCCCCCACCAGAGAGGGGACCCTCAATAATATAAAGAAGATGGAGGAGATATTGGTAAGTGAATATCCCCCACCCCAGAGGGGACCCTCAATAATAAAAAGAAGATGGAGGGGGTATTGGTAAGTGAATATCCCCCACCCCAGAGAGAACCCTCAATCATATAAAGAAGATGGAGGAGGTGTTGGTAAGTGAATATTCCCCACCCCAGAGAGAACCCTCAATAATATAAAGAAGATGGAGGTGGTGTTGGTAAGTGAATATCCCCCACCCCAGAGAGGACCCTGCAGAATATAAAGAAGATGGAGGAGGTGTTGGTAAAAGAATAATCCCCACCCACAGAGAACTCTAAAATAATATAAGGAAGATGGAGGAGGTGCTGGTAGGTGAATATCCCCCACCCCAGAGAGGACCCTCCATAATATAAAGAAGATGGAGGAGGTATTGGTAAAAGAAAAAATCCCCACCCCACAGAGAACTCTAAATAATATAAGGAAGATGGAGGAGGTGTTGGTAAGTGAATATCCCCCACCCCAGAGAGGACCCCAATAATATAAAGAAGATGGAGGAAGTGTTCGTAAGTGAATATCCCCCACCCCAGAGAGAACTCTCAATAATATAAAGAAGATGGAGGAGGTGTTGGTAAGTGAATATCGCCCACCCCAGAGAGGACCCTCAATAATATAAAGAAGATGGAGGAGGTGTTGGTAAGTGAATATCGCCCACCCCAGAGAGGACCCTGAATAATATAAAGAAGATGGAGGAGGTGTTGGTAAGTGAATATCCCCCACCCCAGAGAAGACCCTCCATAATATAAAGAAGATGGAGGAGGTGTTGGTAAAAGAATAATCCCCACCCCACAGAGAACTCTAAATAATATAAGGAAGATGGAGGAGGTGTTGGTAAGTGAATATCCCCCACCCCAGAGAGGACCCTCAATAATATAAAGAAGATGGAGGAGTTGTTGGAAAGTGAATATCCCCCACCCCAGAGAGAATCCTCAATAATATAAAGAAGATGGAGGAGGTGTTGGTAAGTGAATATCCCCCACCCCAGAGAGGACCCTCAGTAATATAAAAAAGATGGAGGAGGTGTTGGTAAGTGAATATCCCCCACCAGAGAGGGGACCCTCAATAATATAAAGAAGATGGAGGAGGTATTGGTAAGTGAATATCCCCCACCCCAGAGGGGACCCTCAATAATATAAAGAAGATGGAGGGTGTATTGGTAAGTGAATATCCCCCACCCCAGAGAGAACCCTCAATCATATAAAGAAGATGGAGGAGGTGTTGGTAAGTGAATATCGCCCACCCCAGAGAGGACCCTCCATAATATAAAGAAGATGGAGGAGGTGTTGGTAAAAGAATAATCCCCACCCCACAGAGAACTCTAAATATATAAGGAAGATGGAGGAGGTGTTGGTAAGTGAATATCCCCCACCCCAGAGAGGACCCTCAATAATATAAAGAAGATGGAGGAGTTGTTGGTAAGTGAATATCCCCCACCCCAGAGAGAATCCTCAATAATATAAAGAAGATGGAGGAGGTGTTGGTAAGTGAATATCCCCCACCCCAGAGAGGACCCTCAGTAATATAAAAAAGATGGAGGAGGTGTTGGTAAGTGAATATCCCCCACCAGAGAGGGGACCCTCAATAATATAAAGAAGATGGAGGAGGTATTGGTAAGTGAATATCCCCCACCCCAGAGGGGACCCTCAATAATATAAAGAAGATGGAGGGGGTATTGGTAAGTGAATATCCCCCACCCCAGAGAGAACCCTCAATCATATAAAGAAGATGGAGGAGGTGTTGGTAAGTGAATATCGCCCACCCCAGAGAGGACCCTCAATAATATAAAGAAGATGGAGGAGGTGTTGGTAAGTGAATATCGCCCACCCCAGAGAGGACCCTCAATTATATAAAGAAGATGGAGGAGGTGTTGGTAAGTGAATATCCCCCACCCCAGAGAGGACCCTCAATAATATAAAGAAGATGGAGGAGGTGTTGGTAAAAGAATAATCCCCACCCCACAGAGAACTCTAAATAATATAAGGAAGATGGAGGAGGTGTTGGTTAATGAATATCCCCCACCCCAGAGAGAATCCTCAATAATATAAAGAAGATGGAGGAGGTGTTGGTAAGTGAATATCCCCCACCAGAGAGGGGACCCTCAATAATATAAAGAAGATGGAGGGGGTATTGGTAAGTGAATATCCCCCACCCCAGAGAGAACCCTCAATCATATAAAGAAGATGGAGGAGGTGTTGGTAAGTGAATATCGCCCACCCCAGAGAGGACCCTCAATAATATAAAGAAGATGGAGGAGGTGTTGGTAAGTGAATATCGCCCACCCCAGAGACGACCCTCAATTATATAAAGAAGATGGAGGAGGTGTTGGTAAGTGAATATCCCCCACCCCAGAGAGGACCCTCAATAATATAAAGAAGATGGAGGAGGTGTTGGTAAAAGAATAATCCCCACCCCACAGAGAACTCTAAATAATATAAGGAAGATGGAGGAGGTGTTGGTAAGTGAATATCCCCCACCCCAGAGAGAATCCTCAATAATATAAAGAAGATGGAGGAGGTGTTGGTAAGTGAATATCCCCCACCCCAGAGAGGACCCTCAGTAATATAAAAAAGATAGAGGAGGTGTTGGTAAGTGAATATCTTTCACCACAGAGGGGACCTTCAATAATATAAAGAAGATGGAGGAGGTGTTGGTAAGTGAATATCCCCCACCCCAGAGGGGACCCTCAATAATATAAAGAAGATGGAGGGGGTGTTGGTAAGTGAATATCCCCCACCCCAGAGGGGACCCTCAATAATATAAAGACGATTGAGGGGGTGTTGGTAAGTGAATATCCCCCACCCCAGAGAGAACCCTCAATCATATAAAGAAGATGGAGAAGGTATTGGTAAGTGAATATCCCCCACCCCAGAGAGAACCCTCAATAATATAAAGAAGATGGAGGGGGTGTTGGTAAGTGAATATCGCCCACCCCAGAGAGGACCCTCAATAATATAAAGAAGATGGAGGAGGTGTTGGTAAGTGAATATCCCCCACCCCAGAGAGGACCCTCCATAATATAAAGAAGATGGAGGAGGTGTTGGTAAAAGAATAATCCCCACCCCACAGAGAACTCTAAATAATATAAGGAAGATGGAGGAGGTGTTGGTAAGTGAATATCCCCCACCCCAGAGAGGACCCTCAATAATATAAAGAAGATGGAGGAGGTGTTGGTAAGTGAATATCCCCCACCCCAGAGAGAATCCTCAATAATATAAAGAAGATGGAGGAGGTGTTGGTAAGTGAATATCCCCCACCCCAGAGAGGACCCTCAGTAATATAAAAAGATGGAGGAGGTGTTGGTAAGTGAATATCCCCCACCAGACAGGGGACCCTCAATAATATAAAGAAGATGGAGGAGGTATTGGTAAGTGAATATCCCCCACCCCAGAGGTGACCCTCAATAATATAAAGAAGATGGAGGGGGTATTGGTTAGTGAATATCCCCCACCCCAGAGAGAACCCTCAATCATATAAAGAAGATGGAGGAGGTGTTGGTAAGTGAATATCGCCCACCCCAGAGAGGACCCTCAATAATATAAAGAAGATGGAGGAGGTGTTGGTAAGTGAATATCGCCCACCCCAGAGAGGACCCTCAATTATATAAGAAGATGGAGGAGGTGTTGGTAAGTGAATATCCCCCACCCCAGAGAGGACCCTCAATAATATAAAGAAGATGGAGGAGGTGTTGGTAAAGAATAATCCCCACCCCACAGAGAACTCTAAATAATATAAGGAAGATGGAGGAGGTGTTGGTAAGTGAATATCCCCCACCCCAGAGAGAATCCTCAATAATATAAAGAAGATGGAGGAGGTGTTGGTAAGTGAATATCCCCCACCCCAGAGAGGACCCTCAGTAATATAAAAAAGATAGAGGAGGTGTTGGTAAGTGAATATCTTTCACCACAGAGGGGACCTTCAATAATATAAAGAAGATGGAGGAGGTGTTGGTAAGTTAATATCCCCCACCCCAGAGGGGACCCTCAATAATATAAAGAAGATGGAGGGGGTGTTGGTAAAAGAATAATCCCCACCCCACAGAGAACTCTAAATAATATAAGGAAGATGGAGGAGGTGTTGGTAAGTGAATATCCCCACCCCAGAGAGAATCCTCAATAATATAAAGAAGATGGAGGAGGTGTTGGTAAGTGAATATCCCCCACCCCAGAGAGGACCCTCAGTAATATAAAAAAGATAGAGGAGGTGTTGGTAAGTGAATATCCCCCACCCCAGAGAGAACCCTCAATCATATAAAGAAGATGGAGAAGGTATTGGTAAGTGAATATCCCCCACCCCAGAGAGAACCCTCAATAATATAAAGAAGATGGAGGGGGTGTTGGTAAGTGAATATCGCCCACCCCAGAGAGGACCCTCAATAATATAAAGAAGATGGAGGAGGTGTTGGTAAGTGAATATCCCCCACCCCAGAGAGGACCCTCCATAATATAAAGAAGATGGAGGAGGTGTTGGTAAAAGAATAATCCCCACCCCACAGAGAACTCTAAATAATATAAGGAAGATGGAGGAGGTGTTGGTAAGTGAATATCCCCCACCCCAGAGAGGACCCTCAATAATATAAAGAAGATGGAGGAGGTGTTGGTAAGTGAATATCCCCCACCCCAGAGAGAATCCTCAATAATATAAAGAAGATGGAGGAGGTGTTGGTAAGTGAATATCCCCCACCCCAGAGAGGACCCTCAGTAATATAAAAAGATGGAGGAGGTGTTGGTAAGTGAATATCCCCCACCAGACAGGGGACCCTCAATAATATAAAGAAGATGGAGGAGGTATTGGTAAGTGAATATCCCCCACCCCAGAGGGGACCCTCAATAATATAAAGAAGATGGAGGGGGTATTGGTAAGTGAATATCCCCCACCCCAGAGAGAACCCTCAATCATATAAAGAAGATGGAGGAGGTGTTGGTAAGTGAATATCGCCCACCCCAGAGAGGACCCTCAATAATATAAAGAAGATGGAGGAGGTGTTGGTAAGTGAATATCGCCCACCCCAGAGAGGACCCTCAATTATATAAAGAAGATGGAGGAGGTGTTGGTAAGTGAATATCCCCCACCCCAGAGAGGACCCTCAATAATATAAAGAAGATGGAGGAGGTGTTGGTAAAAGAATAATCCCCACCCCACAGAGAACTCTAAATAATATAAGGAAGATGGAGGAGGTGTTGGTAAGTGAATATCCCCCACCCCAGAGAGAATCCTCAATAATATAAAGAAGATGGAGGAGGTGTTGGTAAGTGAATATCCCCCACCAGAGAGGGGACCCTCAATAATATAAAGAAGATGGAGGAGGTGTTGGTAAAAGAATAATCCCCACCCCACAGAGAACTCTAAATAATATAAAGAAGATTGAGGAGGTGTTGGTAAAAGAATAATCCCCACCCCACAGAGAACTCTAAATAATATAAAGAAGATGGAGGAGGTGTTTGTAAGTGAATATCCCCCACCCCAGAGGGGACCCTCAATAATATAAAGAAGATGGAGGGGGTGTTGGTAAGTGAATATCCCCCACCCCAGAGGGGACCCTCAATAATATAAAGACGATTGAGGGGGTGTTGGTAAGTGAATATCCCCCACCCCAGAGAGAACCCTCAATCATATAAAGAAGATGGAGGAGGTATTGGTAAGTGAATATCCCCCACCCCAGAGAGAACCCTCAATAATATAAAGAAGATGGAGGGGGTGTTGGTAAGTGAATATCCCCCACCCCAGAGGGGACCCTCAATAATATAAAGAAGATGGAGGAGGTATTGGTAAGTGAATATCCCCCACCCCAGAGGGGACCCTCAATAATATAAAGAAGATGGAGGAGGTGTTGGTAAGTGAATATCCCCCATCCCAGAGGGGACCCTCAATAATATAAAGAAGATGGAGGAGGTATTGGTAAGTGAATATCCCCCATCCCAGATGGGACCCTCAATAATATAAAGAAGATGGAGGAGGTATTGGTAAGTGAATATCCCCCATCCCAGAGGGGACCGTCAATAATATAAAGAAGATGGAGGAGGTATTGGTAAGTGAATATCCCCCACCCCAGAGGGGACCCTCAATAATATAAAGAAGATGGAGGAGGTGTTGGTAAGTGAATATCCCCCACCCCAGAGGGGACCCTCAATAATATAAAGAAGATGGAGGAGGTGTTGGTAAGTGAATATCCCCCACCCCAGAGGGGACCCTCAATAATATAAAGAAGATGGAGGAGGTGTTGGTAAATGAATATCCCCCACCCCAGAGAGGACCCTTAATAATATAAAGAAGATGGAGGAGGTGTTGGTAAGTGAATATCCCCCACCACAGAGGGGACCCTCAATAATATAAAGAAGATGGAGGAGGTGTTGGTAAGTGAATATTCCCCACCCCAGAGAGAACCCTCAATAATATAAAGAAGATGGAGGAGGTGTTGGTAAGTGAATATCCCCCACCCCAGAGGGGACCCTCAATAATATAAAGAAGATGGAGGGGGTGTTGGTAAGTGAATATCCCCCACCCCAGAGAGAACCCTCAATCATATAAAGAAGATGGAGGAGGTGTTGGTAAGTGAATATCCCCCACCCCAGAGAGGACCCTCAATAATATAAAGAAGATGGAGGAGGTGTTGGTAAGTGAATATTCCCCACCCCAGAGAGAACCCTCAATAATATAAAGAAGATGGAGGGGGTGTTGGTAAGTGAATATTCCCCACCCCAGAGAGAACCCTCAATAATATAAAGAAGATGGAGGAGGTGTTGGTAAGTGAATATCCCCCACCCCAGAGGGGACCCTCAATAATATAAAGAAGATGGAGGGGGTGTTGGTAAGTGAATATCCCCCACCCCAGAGAGAACCCTCAATCATATAAAGAAGATGGAGGAGGTGTTGGTAAGTGAATATCCCCCACCCCAGAGAGGACCCTCAATAATATAAAGAAGATGGAGGAGGTGTTGGTAAGTGAATATCCCCCACCCCAGAGAGGACCCTCAATAATATAAAGAAGATGGAGGAGGTGTTGGTAAGTGAATATTCCCCACCCCAGAGAGAACCCTCAATAATATAAAGAAGGTGGAGGAGGTGTTGGTAAGTGAATATCCCCCACCCCAGAGAGGACCCTCCATAATATAAAGAAGATGGAGGAGGTGTTGGTAAAAGAATAATCCCCACCCCACAGAGAACTCTAAATAATATATGGAAGATGGAGGAGGTGTTGGTAAATGAATATCCCCCACCCTAGAGGGGACCCAGCTCTCTGGCAATGACATATGGATGGAAAGCTTAGCATGCCGGTCATAAAGGACCTACCCCTGATATAGTTGCTTACTAGACAGAGAGGTCACATGCTCCCTATATATTTATTTAAAAGGTGTGGCCTTGCTAATTGTCAGGTGGTTCAGAGAGACATCGGGGGGGGGGGGGCTCACAATGTGCTGATTTCTTGTTCCTCTTGAAAATACTGAGTTTTAGTTACAATGCAGTTTCTAATAGGAAACTAAACACCACTTAAATGAAAGTGAAACACAAGGGAGGCCGTAGGAGCGGCTGTGAGGGGTTAAAAAAAGAGATGAAAGGTTAGAAGAGAAATGCAATAAAGGGTTGTGTCTACCAAGCTGGAGAGAGCAAGGGATTGTGGGTAGAGCATGTGGGGGTGGCAGTGGAGTTTCTGGGCGCTTCTCTGCTTACAGAAATAAAGTTGCCCCAAGTACCTGTAGGGACCCATAGGGTTAAGCTCCCTATGGCTTTACTTCCCTACTTTTCCTTATCTGTACTGTTATAGGGCAGAGCCCTCTATACTCAGGTTACAGTTGTATAGCTATCCCTTACAGGTTTAGCCCATTTAACCACTCCCCTTGGCAGACTATATAGTGCCTTGCACAAGGAAGTGTTTTCCTCTTTGGCTGCCAGGCTGCTACCTGAAGCAGAGCTCCATCGAGCCTGGGTACAGATCCGGCCCAGTAGCCACCTATCCATCCAATTTAAGTCGGGGACAGGGCCCCGTGAATGAGGAGAAGACAGTATAGCAGCATATTTCATAGCACCCTCTAGGAGTGGTGAGTTCAGACAGAATTATATAGAAAGAGCAGCCATTTGCTCCATCAAGGATAATAGCAAAGGAGTAGTCTTCCTACTAGGCCTTTATTGCCTTATTGTAGGGACACAGAAGTGCTAGGGAAATAGGTTAGCAAATATGCCTTGCCCTAACCTCCAAAAGAGCATGGGACTATGCCGGTGAGCTTTCCTACCTATCACTCTGTTGTTGTTCTACCTGCCCAACCTCTTGATGAGAAGGGATACACAGGGGAGCATCATATTCTGCTATTAATCCGTTTTACATCAATTGTATAACTGCATACTGAGTAACATCTATTAAGTGAGTATTGAAACCCCTGCATACCATTGTCTTGGACAAATAAAGTATTATCTAGTTAATCCATAAGAATCCTCTGGCGTCCATTTCTACCTATTGCACCACACTACTTCAGCTAGTTGTAGTTCAACAACACCCTCAGCTCCATTAATACCTCCCATATAGCGGAGGCCCACTCCTGTGCATTAAGGTCACATGTAACACATGCTCTACAGCACGCTACTAGCCTGGGTTGGCCATATTATAGCCAAATAGGTGTTACATACCATTTGCCCAGATCATGTACAGTAAAACAATGAGCAGAGGTCATTATTATGCTTTATTGATATTAGCGCCAACATATATCAGTCCCTGCCCCAGTGAGCTTACAATCTAAGGTCCCTATCACATTCCCATCAGTCCCTGCCCCAGTGAGCTTACAATCTAAGGTCCCTATCACATTCCCATCAGTCCCTGCCCCAGTGAGCTTACAATCTAAGGTCCCTATCACATTCCCATCAGTCCCTGCCCCAGTGAGCTTACAATCTAAGGTCCCTATCACATTCCCATCAGTCCCTGCCCCAGTGAGCTTACAATCTAAGGTCCCTATCACATTCCATCAGTCCCTGCCCCAGTGAGCTTACAATCTAAGGTCCCTATCACATTCCCATCAGTCCCTGCCCCAGTGAGCTTACAATCTAAGGTCCCTATCACATTCCCATCAGTCCCTGCCCCAGTGAGCTTACAATCTAAGGTCCCTATCACATTCCCATCAGTCCCTGCCCCAGTGAGCTTACAATCTAAGGTCCCTATCACATTCCCATCAGTCCCTGCCCCAGTGAGCTTACAATCTAAGGTCCCTATCCCATTCCCATCAGTCCCTGCCCCAGTGAGCTTATAATCTAAGGTCCCTCCCATTCCCATCAGTCCCTGCCCCAGTGAGCTTACAATCTAAGGTCCCTATCACATTCCCATCAGTCCCTGCCCAGTGAGATTACAATTTAAGGTCCCTATCACATTCCCATCAGCCCCTGCCCCAGTGAGCTTACAATCTAAGGTCCCTATCACATTCCCATCAGTCCCTGCCCCAGTGAGCTTACAATCTAAGGTCCCTATCACATTCCCATCAGTCCCTGCCCCAGTGATCTTACAATCTAAGGTCCCTATCACATTCCCATCAGTCCCTGCCCCAGTGAGCTTACAATCTAAGGTCCCTATCACATTCCCATCAGTCCCTGCCCAGTGAGCTTACAATCTAAGGTCCCTATCACATTCCCATCAGTCCCTGCCCCAGTGAGCTTACAATCTAAGGTCCTATCACATTCCCATCAGTCCCTGCCCCAGTGAGCTTACAATCTAAGGTCCCTATCCCATTCCCATCAGTCCCTGCCCCAGTGAGCTTACAATCTTAGGTCCCTATCCCATTCCCTCAGCCCCTGCCCCAGTGAGCTTACAATCTAAGGTCCCTATCACATTCCCATCAGTCCTGCCCCAGTGAGCTTACAATCTAAGGTCCCTATCACATTCCCATCAGTCCCTGCCCCAGTGAGCTTACAATCTAAGGTCCCTATCACATTCCCATCAGTCCCTGCCCAGTGAGCTTACAATCTAAGGTCCCTATCACATTCCCATCAGTCCCTGCCCCAGTGAGCTTACAATCTAAGGTCCCTATCACATTCCCATCAGTCCCTGCCCCAGTGAGCTTACAATCTAAGGTCCCTATCACATTCCCATCAGTCCCTGCCCTAGTGAGCTTACAATCTAAGGTCCCTATCACATTCCCATCAGTCCCTGCCCCAGTGAGCTTACAATCTAAGGTCTCTATCACATTCCCATCAGTCCCTGCCCCAGTGGAGCTTACAATCTAAGGTCCCTATCACATTCCCATCAGTCCCTGCCCCAGTGAGCTTACAATCTAAGGTCCCTATCATATTTCCATCAGTCCCTGCCCCAGTGAGCTTACAATCTAAGGTCCCTATCACATTCCCATCAGCCCCTGCCCCAGTGAGTTTACAATCTAAGGCCCCTATCCGATTCCCATCAGTCCCTGCCCCAGTGAGCCTACAATCTAAGCTCCCTATCCCATTCCCATCAGCCCCCTGCCCCAGTGAGCTTACAATCTAAGGTCCCTATCACATTCCCATCAGTCCCTGCCCCAGTGAGCTTACAATCTAAGGTCCCTATCACATTCCTATCAGTCCCTTCCCAAGTGAGCTTACAATCTAAGGTCCCTATCCCATTCCCTTCAGTCCCTGCCCCAGTGAGCTTACACTCTAAGGTCCCTATCACATTCCAATCAGTCCCTGACCCAGTGAGCTTACAATCTAAGGTCCCTATCACATTCCAATCAGCCCCTGCCCCAGTGAGCTTACAATCTAAGGTCCCTATCACATTCCCATCAGTCCCTGCCCCAGTGAGCTTACAATCTAAGGTCCCTATCACATTCCCATCAGTCCCTGCCCCAGTGAGCTTACAATCTAAGGTCCCTATCACATTCCCATCAGTCCCTGCCCCAGTGAGCTTACAATCTAAGGTCCCTATCACATTCCCATCAGTCCCTTCCCCAGTGAGCTTACAATCTAAGGTCCCTATCACATTCCCATCAGTCCCTGCCCTAGTGAGCTTACAATCTAAGGTCTCTATCACATTCCCATCAGTCCCTGCCCCAGTGAGCTTACAATCTAAGGTCCCTATCACATTCCCATCAGTCCCTGCCCCAGTGAGCTTACAATCTAAGGTCCCTTTCACATTCCCATCAGTCCCTGCCCTAGTGAGCTTACAATCTAAGGTCCCTATCACATTCCCATCAGTCCCTGCCCCAGTGAGCTTACAATCTAAGGTCTCTATCACATTCCCATCAGTCCCTGCCCCAGTGGAGCTTACAATCTAAGGTCCCTATCACATTCCCATCAGTCCCTGCCCCAGTGAGCTTACAATCTAAGGTCCCTATCACATTCCAATCAGCCCCTGCCCCAGTGAGCTTACAATCTAAGGTCCCTATCACATTCCCATCAGTCCCTGCCCCAGTGGAGCTTACAATCTAAGGTCCCTATCACATTCCCATCAGTCCCTGCCCCAGTGAGCTTACACTCTAAGGTCCCTATCACATTCCAATCAGTCCCTTCCCCAGTGAGCTTACAATCTAAGGTCCCTATCACATTTCCATCAGTCCCTGCCCCAGTGAGCTTACACTCTAAGGTCCCTATCACATTTTGATCAGTCCCTGCCCCAGTGAGCTTACAATCTAAGGTCCCTATCCCATTCCCATCAGTCCCTGCCCCAGTGAGCTTACAATCTAAGGTCCCTATCCCATTCCCATCAGCCCCTGCCCCAGTGAGCTTACACTCAAAGGTCCCTATCACATTCCCATCAGTCCCTGCCCCAGTGAGCTTACAATCTAAGGTCCCTATCCCATTCCCATCAGTCCCTGCCCCAGTGAACTTACAATCTAAGGTCCCTATCCCAATCCCATCAGCCCCTGCCCCAGTGAGCTTACACTCTAAGGTCCCTATCACATTCCCATCAGTCCCTGCCCCAGTGAGCTTACAATCTAAGGTCTAAGCATCAGAGGAAGAAGTAGTAATCTCCGCTGCATGCTGGCTAATGCGCGTAGCTTGTCGGGTAAATTAGGGGAGCTGCAGGCTATTGCATGTATTGAAAATTATGATTTAATTGGTATCACTGAGACCTGGTGGGATGAAAAATGCGACTGGGCTGTGAATTTAAATGGGTATATGCTTTTTAGGAGGGACAGAGGGATTAAAAAGGGTGGAGGGGTTTGTCTTTATGTAAAGTCAGATATAAAGCCATGTAATAAAGACATTACCAATGAAAACGTTGAATCTCTTTGGGTAGAAATTTCAGTAGGGCTGAAGGTCACAAAGAAAATGATCATTGGTGTATGCTATAAACCACCCCGTATAGATGAGGGTTATGAGTCCCAGCTACTTTTGCAAATGGAGGAGGCTTCAAAATTGGGTCAAGTTGTTATTATGGGGTACTTTAATTATCCGGACATTGACTGGAGTAATGGGGTGGCTAAGTCAGAAAAAGCTAGTAGGTTTGTAAATATGCTAAATGACAACTTTTTATTTCAGGTGGTTCAAGAACCTACTCGGAATGATTCTATTTTGGACCTGGTAATATCTAATAACACTGAACTTATCTCTAACATTTGTGTGGGTGAGCATTTGGGGAACAGTGATCACAACATGGTCTCCTTTGAGATAATGCTGCAGAGACAGCGCTATAAGGGAGTAACTAAAACACTCAATTTTAGACGTGCAGACTTTGCCAGTATAAGGGCATCTCTGCAATGTGTCAACTGGGAAAGGCTTTTCATGGGGTTAGACACAGAAGGGAAATGGAACATATTTAAAACATTGCTTTGCAGGTATACACAACAGTATATCCCCCTTGTAAGCAAGGAGAGGCATCGCAAAGCAAAACCTTTATGGCTGAATAAAAGAGTTAGGGTCGAGGTTGGTAATAAAAAACGTGCTTTTAAAGCATTCAAGTTAGCTGGGACAGCGGAAACTTTCATCAGGTACAAGGGGGCAAATAAAGCAGCAAAAAAGCTATCAGGCAAGCTAAAATAGAGATGGAAAGGGATATTGCAGCTAGGAGTAAAAAGAATCCAAAATTATTTTTTAATTATGTGAATAGTAAAAAAATGAAGCAAGAAGGGGTGGGAACTTTATTATCACGGGGGGTAAGTTGGTTGATGAGAACGGGGAAAAAGCAGAAATTTTGAACTCTTATTTTTCATCTGTCTATACATCTGAGGAGCCAGATAATGAAGGCTTCCCTTTTAATATGCCCAGTGCTAGTAATTTAGCTACTGACGCATGGGTCACTCAGGAGGAAATTCAAAAGAGACTTGAACAGGTAAAGGTAAACAAAGGTCCAGGACCTGATGGGATTCATCCCAGGGTATTAAATGAGCTGAGCGCTGTGATTGCCAAGCCTCTTCACATAATTTTTCAGGATTCGTTGAGGTTTGGCATGGTGCCGAGAGACTGGCGGATTGCTAATGTGGTGCCATTATTTAAAAAGGGATCTCGTTCTCAGCCTGAAAACTATAGGCCTGTTAGTCTGACATCAGTAGTAGGAAAGCTTCTGGAAGGGGTAATAAGGGATAGGATAGTTGAATACATTGCAGTTCACAATACTATTAGTTTGTGCCAGCATGGTTTTATGCGTAACAGATCTTGCCAGACTAATTTAGTTGCCTTTTATGAGGAGGTGAGTAGGAACCTTGATGCTGGAATGGCAGTTGATGTCATCTACTTAGATTTTGCTAAAGCGTTTGATACAGTACCTCACAGAAGGTTAATGATCAAATTGAGGAATATTGGCCTAGAACATAATATTTGTAATTGGATAGAGAACTGGCTGAAGGATAGAGTACAAAGAGTGGTGGTAAATGGAACATTTTCTAATTGGGCCAGTGTGGTTAGTGGAGTACCGCAGGGGTCAGTCCTTGGGCCTTTGCTTTTTAACTTGTTTATTAATGACCTGGAGGTGGGCATAGAGAGTACTGTGTCTATTTTTGCTGATGACACTAAATTGTGCAAAACTATAAGTTCCATGCAGGATGCTGCCGCTTTGCAGAGCGATTTGACAAAATTAGATAACTGGGCCGCAAACTGGAAAATGAGGTTCAATGTTGACAAGTGCAAAGTTATGCACTTTGGTAGAAATAATATAAACGCAAACTATCTACTGAATGGTAGTGTGTTGGGGGTATCCTTAATGGAGAAGGATCTAGGGGTTTTTGTTGATAACAAGTTGTCTAATGCCAGGCAGTGTCATTCTGTGGCTACTACAGCAAATAAAGTGCTGTCTTGTATAAAAAAGGGCATTGACTTAAGGGATGAGAACATATTTTTGCCTCTTTATAGGTCCCTGGTAAGGCCTCACCTTGAGTATGCAGTGCAGTTTTGAGCTCCAGTCCTTAAGAAGGATATTAATGAGCTGGAGAGAGTGCAGAGACTGCAACTAAACTGGTAAAGGGGATGGAAGATTTAAGCTATGAGGTTAGACTGTCGAGGTTGGGGTTGTTTTCTCTGGAAAAGAGGCGCTTGTGAAGGGACATGATTACTCTGTACAAGTACATTAGAGGGGATTATAGGCAGTTGGGGGATGTTCTTTTTTCCCATAAAAACAATCAGCGCACCAGAGGTCACCCCTTTAGATTAGAGGAACAGAGCTTCCATTTGAAGCAGCGTAGGTGGTTTTTCACGGTAAGGGCAGTGAGGCTGTGGAATGCCCTTCCTAGTGATGTGGTAATGGCAGACTCTGTTAATGCCTTTAAGAGGGGCCTGGATGAGTTCTTGAACAAGCAGAATATCCAAGGCTATTGTGATACTAATACCTACAGTTAGTATTACTGGTTGTATATATATAGTTTATGTATGTGAGTGTATAGATTGGTTAGTATAGGTTGTGTGCTGGGTTTACTCGGATGGGTTGAACTTGATGGACATTGGTCTTTTTTCAACCCTATGTAACTATGTAACTATGTAACTATCACATTCCCATCAGTCCCTGCTCCAGTGAGGTTACAATCTAATGTTCCTGTCACACATAGCTTCATCCTCTTCCTCCACACTCATCCTAGATCATAATTCCTTCTCCCCTGGCTAATATAAACTCAGGGCAGGTACAGTTCCACGTACTGAGAACAGTTCTAAAGCCCTTAGGGACTATTTAAAGGAGAACTAATACCTGCAAAAAAAAAAAAACATGGCTCTGAAAGCTGTATTTTATAAACTGGGCTTTCTCCACCAGCCCAGATCTTCTGCTTTCATATTAAAGTAATGATCCGGGCCTTCAAAGTTGTCCACAGCAGTTCCCCATCTTCTGATGCTGGGAGGCCATATTTTGAGTGTCAGGGACTCTGCACATGCTCAGTGTGCTCTGGGTGACTCTAAGCTTAGTGGTCACCATAAACAATTGACAATAAGGTTGTATGCATCCTAGGATGATAATTACTTATTATGTACAAATTGGTATCCTACCATGTTGTGTTAAATCTGAATGTAATACCAATTAGTCTTCTGCTGTGGATTTGATATTACTGTATATACAGTATGTTGCATATTGTGAGTGGGTCCCTAAGCTCAGGTAAGTGACAGCAGCCCAGAGCTACTGGGGCATCTTCAGAGCCAAAGTTCTTGGTCTGTGGTGGCATTGGGCTGCAGAGAAACCCAAAGCATAAGGTATATCAATGCAAGGCTATTTTTTTGTTGAGGTTTAGTTTGCCTTTAGATATCAACTAAAGAAATAAAGAAAGCTTCCGTTTAGCTGCCTGTGCTCTCCCAGACTGTATTGCACAACTTCTAAGAAATCATTGCTGTTAAAACCAAAACTGAATGTGCAGAACACTAAGAACCGCAAGCTTTTTCACCCCCCCCGGGTCCCTTGATTGTGTGGGTGGCCCAGCTTATGCTTCCGTTTTGTGGGTGCATACACAGCAGTGCAGGTACAGCAGGGATGGACCACTAACGTCAGCTCCATGGGGGAATGCAAGTACAGTCCCGCCCATCTGTTCCACATCCTGCTGCTTCCTTTCCCAGGCTGTGCAGGGGGGCCGGCGGCACTGTAGGATAGGAACCAATCAGCAGCTAGGCTGACCTGATAGGGAACCAAAGCCTGTCTGTGCTTGTGTGACTGCAGGGCTGTGATTGGCTCTCCCCCTCCTACTGTGCTTCTGGCAGGGACACGCCCACCCCTCATTTGAAACACAGACAGGGACCTGAGAGGATCTATAGGGAGCTCCAATAAAGAGGCCATTGTTACAGATAGGATTAATGTTTAGCCCAAAGGGAAACCAGCACCGTATATTATTCATAACTGCCTACAGGGTTAGAGGTTGTTTTGTTTATCTTATATGTCTCCTTTCATGTCCCAGCTGAAAGCATTGTGAGGGTTGTAGTTTAACAACAACATCAGCTTGGTCATCCCAATTTTATGGGAAGAATGATGGAATCAAAGGATATATTAAGCATCGGATGTTTGGCAAAAAATGTATAAAATTTCCAGATGAGAAGAGACATGACCCAGACCATGTTTGTTACAGAAATACAACACTGGTGGCAGGTCTTGCACTGCTACACTCTAATTTACTAATCAGAACACTATTGTAGCAACATAGACTCCCCCCAAGTCCCAATCCCAATCAAGAGTGTTGCGGCGTGGCCCTGGAAAGTTAAGCAACAACCATTAAGTTCCTTTCCCTTGTTGTCACATTATGTCTCTTAACTCAGGGGAAAAAAAATCCAAAATTTGCCACCAGGTGGTGATGGTTTATGGAATTGTGTTTTGCTGGCAAGTCTTTGCACTCTGGCACCATCTAGAGGCAAATGGTGTCTGGACATGTTGAGACAAAATGTGAACACTTGCTGGCTGCATCTGTATATAGACTAGGAACATATTTCATTCAAGCCAATATTTTCCACTTGAATTTTTTTCATATATACTATTCGACAACAAGTAAATTTGCACAGATTTTCACTTTATTTATTGCAGACAGGGACAAAAGTGCTACTATATTAATATCAAGAAGTAAGTAAGCAAAGTTTCTAATTTTCACTTACTTTTCAATGACCTGTTTAGGGTTTTTTGAACAAAATAAAGAGCATTTTTCTCGGTGAAATAAGCTGAAACCAAGGGAAAGTAAAGTAAAGCGGGGTAAAAAGCACTTAGGGTGAAAACACACGGAGCTACTCAGTAGCAGCTACTCGTCATGGCTACTAAATGCTAAAAAATACCCTGCCATAGACAATACTGAGAATTGCCTCTGCTAGAACACACGTAGAGACAATTAGACAGTAAATGATCAGCATTGTCTGTTTTAGTTGCTGTGACAAGTAGCTGCTACTAGTAGCTCTGTGTGTCTTCACCCTAAGCTGACTACACTTGGCTATTATTGGCTGCTTACAAAGCTTAGTCTCCATGACCAATAGATAGGTAGGGAATAATGATTGGTTCAGCCAGTTTCAGCCAACTTTACTTGGTGGTCTTGTTTGGTTTGGGCGGGCCCTTCTCTTTGTTATTCTTCTTTTCTTCTTTCTCCTTGTTTTGGAAACTAGAAATCGCCTTTTTCACCATCTCTGCACCAAAGTTGAAAAGGGAAGGTGTAACATCTACTACTACACTTTTCAAGCTCTCCCATATGGGCGTATACCACGCAGTCTCCTGATCCACTTGCTCCTTCTCCTTCTCAAGATCACTGATCTGTGCCGCGTAGAGTTTGGCTTGCCGGGCACATCCTTGGCGTGTCAGGAGTTCTTCTTCCTATGTACACAAGAGATTCATTGATCATTTCTCTGCCCGGATTGCCACCATCTTCCTTATCTCAAAGGCCTTTTTGTTGTGTTATAAGAAGAAGCCATAAAGGGGGTAATCATTGCAAATTCATTATCTATGACCTTATTAGGGAAAGTTTGTTTTTGTGAGATATAGTAAGACTACACCATATCTAAATACTGGGGCAATATTTATGTGGAAATGTGGAAATATGGAAATACCCTCACTGCTCTATAAATAAGTCAACTGTACCCTCAACATTGTCCATTACATTTGCCCCTTGGAAAGTCCCCATAAGTTGATGGGGGCTGAGGAACACATTAGTGGGGCTGTCCATCCACAAGATGAGGATTCTCTGGCACCCTACAACACAAACTACTGATTTCCTTCGACTTTTCCCAACAGCCCCTTGGTAAGTAGAGGTAGTGCTGCAACATTTTGCTTCGAAGCCGAGAAAGTAGCCAGCAGAAGTAGAATAGCCGGTGGTGCTAATAAGGTAAAGGTAACTTGGTCACGGCACTTACCCTCCTCTTCTCAGACACTAGCCGTTCAATTTGCTCCCTCATCATCATTTTTTCAGCTTTAAGTTTCTCCAACAGTCGCTGGAAGTTCATCTCAAAGGATTTCATTTGGTTGTCGACCTTCTGCTCTTCCTGAGATGCCTTCACTTGAGATACTTTTTGCTCCATCATTAAGCTTTCAGCCTTTGCCTTTTCAGCTGTCGATTGGTAAAAAAATGCTGTTAAAATGGGGTTCAACCTCCCACCAACCTCCCAAGCAAAGAAAACAACTGCCTGTTCTTGCTCTACAGTAGGGACAATCCTAGATACAGTGCAAACCTCCCTAAAATCAGACCTCTTTAGGCCATGCCCCTGATCCTGGCCAGTCCCTTCTAATTAATTCAGACACATCATGATGTTCCCTAAATATTAACCACTTCCAGGGTCTTCTCCTTCTCCCAGTCCTGAAACTGACTGTCCTATCTGCCCTAGATATACTCTCTGGATGAGAGCCAGTACAGCATCAATTACCCTTTGTTTGAATAATTTGTTGGACTCCTGATTGGAGACAATTTAATAATGGAAAACCATGTGTGCTAATTATCTGTTTAGCTGGAGTCACATGGTGGGACATGGTAAGCCATCTTGGCCAAATGTCTAGACATCAGTATGAAAGCTTAGCAGGGGTCAATAGACGCAATGAACTTCTTCCCTATACAAATATATGAATAAAGAACATGAAGCCAGGTTTACACAGATCAGCTGGGGTTCTTATTGGAGGATTGTTTCACATATTAATGCAGCCACTGGTTTTTGAGAGCGGGGGAAGGTTTATTGCTTTAAGAATACAACCCTGAATTTGCTGGACTACAGCTCCCAGCATGCCTTAACCTTGATGCTATTTTAAAGTAACTATTGAGTGCAGTAGTAATTATATCTCCTTTAGAGACAGATACCTTCTTTAATCCTCTCATTTTCATCAAGGGCCTTGTCACTTTTCAAAATCGTGTCTCCAGTCACCTCGTTATTCTTCAGAAACCGCTGAAGAACCTCATCGCCCTGCAAGAAAAAAAAATGAAAGAGGGGCAAAAGTAGCGTTAGCAGAAAGATTTGGGATCTCAGGGGATTGATCGAGATTTGACTATCAATCCAACCCCCTCTCCATAAGTGTTACCTTAATGCCTTTCTTTGTATCCTCGTTGTATTTTCCAACAATCTTATCCATCTCCTGCTTAAATAGTTGATAGCCGCTGGGAACAACGTACGACCCAGCAGTGAGAGCTTTGTCTAGGTCTTCTGATAACTTTGCAAGCAGATCATCACAATGAGCAACAGAAGCATCTTCATTTTTCTTCAGAAATTCATTCTTTTTCTTCTGTATCCTCCCCTGTTGAATAAAAGTATTATTATTATCAGCCAATATCCTATTTGATATCCAGGTTTCATTGGCCAAACCATTGGCAGCCATTGCTTATTTTGCTCTGTGTTACCATTAGCTCTTTCTGGAAGTGATGGTCTTTGTCTTTGAAAGATCTTGTTATGAAGATATCAACTGCCTTTTCCTCACATTCTTTGTTAAGATCCATGAACTGGTCCATCGTCTCTGTAGGAAACACCACTCTCTTGGCCATCTCAGTTTCATAGTATTCCGAGGCCTTCTCAACTGCAGCCTTGTTTTCATTCTCAGAAAGGTAAAGGACTGCATTCTCCATACAAGGGACTTGCCCATTGTTAATAGCTTCAGTATATTTTTCGGCCAGATTTCCAAACACTAAAAATAAGCATAGATTGGCTAAAAATCCACAAAACATACAGCAACACGATTTCCCAAATTGTTCATTAGTCATTTGGGTAAGGAATTTTTGGGGGTGATTTTTAAAAAGTGCCATACCCCGGCTTGCCCAAAGTGAAGGAAATTATTTAACAATTGAGACCCAGTGAGTATCATGGGAAGAAACATCTGCTTACAACTGGGACATGTGGCTGAGGTTGATCTTTTACAGATATTTGGAAAAGAAACAACCTTATCCTAGCCAAGATGACTTTGTTTCAAAGACACAGGTCTATGAAGATTCTCATTCATCCAGGTCATGATATACAGTATCTAGTAGAATTAAGTCTAGAACAACTGGACTTTTCTGGGTTTTCTTGAAAACATTTCACCACTCATCCGAGTGGCTTCTTCAGTTCAAATGAGTGGTAGGACATTTAAACCCTTGAGGGTAGTCCATGACTGTACTAACCATGAAACATTCTCAAGAAAACTCAGAAAAGTCCAGTTATTTTAGACTTAATTCTACTAGATACTGTACAGGTATAGGACCCATTATCCAGAATGCTCGGGACCAAGGGTATTCCGGATAAGGGGTCTTTCCGTAATTTGGATCTCAATACCTTAAGTCTACTAAAAAATCAATAAAACATTAATTAAACCCAATAGGATTATTTTGCATCCAATAAGGATTAATTATATCTTAGTTGGAATCAGTTACAAGGTTCTGTTTTATTTCTACATAGAAAAAGGAAATCAGTTTTAAAATTCTGAAATATTTGATTAAAATGGAGTCTATGGGAGACGGGCATTCCGTAATTCAGAGCTTTCTGGATAACGGGTTTCCGGATAAGGGGTCCGATACCTGTATATCATGACCTGGATGAATGAGGGCCTTCATAGACTGACTGATACATAATGTATAAGACTTAATTCTACTAGATACTGTGTATCATGACCTGGATGAATGAGGACCTTCATAGACTGATTGATACATAATGTATAAGACTTAATTCTACTAGATACTGTGTATCATGACCTGGATGAATGAGGGCCTTCATAGACTGACTGATACATAATGTATAAGACTTAATTCTACTAGATACTGTGTATCATGACCTGGATGAATGAGGGCCTTCATAGACTGATTGATACATAATGTATAAGACTTAATTCAACTAGATACTGTGTATCATGACCTGGATGAATGAGAATCTTCATAGACATGATACTGTGTATTCATGAAGATTGATAAATAGAACCTTCATTCTGAACTGAAGAAGCCACTCGGATGAGTGGTGAAATGTTTTGAAGAAAAAACTCAGAAAAGTCCAGTTATTTTAGACTTAATTCTACTAGATACTGTTCAAAGACACACCTTACCCAACAGTGTAAGAAATTGCTCATCTTGGGTGCCTTTATTTGTATTATATAAATAAGTGTTTCTGTCTCTATACATATTTATGTGTTATACACTGAGTATTTGGGAGTTGTATTGATTACTAAAAAAAACAGTTGTGCAAGTCACATCTCCATATCAAAGGGTTTTTCTGTGGATGGTGGGACAGTACGTCTGTACAGGAGCCATAAAAAACAACTCATTACTGTATGCGAGAAGCCTTCTCAACAGTTACTAAACAAAGGCTAGGTGTGGTTCTTATCAACCCCATCTGATCAGTTGGTATGTGGGGGCAGTGGCTGAAAGGTGCATAAATGTGGACTGGACAGAGCAACTGGGGGGGAGAAACCTGGGAAAAGAACCTGGGAGGATCACCTGGGAACTGCATCAGAAGTGACCGGGCAGGATGTGAGACAGACCAGAGAGGCCATGGCTAAAGGGAAGGAACAAGACTACCATGTTCTTTGTATATTGGTAGCTATAATAATGTAGATTTTGTCATTAATCTGTAAATGTAAATAATGTATATAAATTGTTTGGTTAATTAATCTTTTAATTGTAACAATCCATTGATTTGCTACTCAATATATTCATTTTAATATACACTTATGGGTATAGGTTATTTGTCTGCTTCTCAAAAGAACCAGAACCCTAGTAAGAGGGGTGATTAATAATATTATTATATTATTATTATATCTAGTTCAAATCTTACAGATGGTGAGCCAGGTAGGAGAGCAATGCATGGCATTTAATTCATATTTATAAGTGTATAGTATTGTGTAGCAAACCAATCGTGTGTTTTGTGTTGTTTTAATCTTTGTTTTAAGTTTAAAAAAAAATGGATATCTTAGCTAAAAAGATTGCCACGGTCACATGCTCAGGGGAGATTGCTAAGTGTATGCAGGGATCTCCAGATCCATGGGCTAAGGCTCAGGTTTATGTGACCAGGGCAATTCAGGAAAAATGTATGTCGAAGTCAAAAGGGAAAAGTGCATTGGTTTTTGCTGCCTGCTGGATAGCAGAACAGTATAAAACTCTAGCGGTGCAGAAAGAGAATCTGGAGGGAAAGATTCTTTATTTGAATGATACAATTGATTCTCTAAAATTTTCTGTTGAAAATGCTGCTGTTATTTCCATTAGCAACCAGCAAACAATGGCAGAAAACCAGAAGGAGATTGAGTAGCTCAAACAGAGGCTGAGAGATGCAGAGGGCACCATTAAAGGTTTGGTTGCAACCTCAACCAGCAATGTAGGAGCTGATCATTCAAAATATATATCGGAGATTAAAGGGTTAAAAACTCAGTTAGGAGCAAGAAGTCCTGTATCAGTGGTTAATGGGCAAAATAATACTAAAAAGGGTAGAGATCTGTCTGTTAATGAAAGCAGTAGGAAATGTGAAACTGCAAGTGAAGGTAATGTGGCTAGTTTAGAATGCACTAGTCATGCCAGGCCTTCTAAATTGATTTCTAATTGTGCCGTGTACAGGACTGATAAACAGAAAGACAACAGTCCAGAAAAACAGGTTTCTAACCCCCTGCAATCTAGAAAACAGCATCACAATGAAAGGGTGTCTGCAATACAGGCTTCTCTCCCTGCAAAACAGAATTGTAACAATTCAGTTAAAAAACATACAGAAAAGAAAGTGTTTAGGTGCTGTGTGTGTTCCAAAGTTGGGCACAGAGCCGGGTATTGTACCATGAAAAACTATTATTGGAATGATAATAATTGGTACAATGAAAGAGAGAATTGGAATTCCTCTAGGTGGGGATTTCAAAAGAAAAGTAGGAATGGGAATACATGGATCCCATATCAGGTTCTTACAACTCAGAGAGAAAGGCTGAGTGCAGAGAACTCCAATCTCCAAAAGGCATGGGGAACATTTAAAAAAGAGTTGGAAAGTATCAAATTAGAACTTTCTCAAATTAATGGAAGAAGGGCTAATGAGAATAGAGGAAAACAAAATGTGAATATGCCCTAACGTTTCCCTTTACCAGGTTTATATTTTACAGGATAAACAAGGATTCAAGATTATGTAAAGGAGAAATCCGTGCCTTACCCTGTCCTGTGGGGAAAAAAAATTATAGAGGACCTTATTTATTTGTTTGTTTTTTCCTTTTTACACAGAAGGAGAAGCCTCTAAATTGGTTTGGTACAGTCAGGTTAAACAAATTCAAAAACATTTTTGGGTTTTAATAGTTAGAATGAGCTGCACTGTGAGGGAGTAAAATGGTTGCTGCTTTAGTTAAGGATGTAGCGAACTGTTCGCCGGCGAACTAATTCGCGCGAACATCGGGTGTTCGCGAACGCGGAAGTTCGCGAACTTTCGGCGTATGTTCGCCATTTGGGTTCGCCTTAGCTGCCGTGAAATTTTGACCTCTCACCCCAAACCAGCAGATACATGGCAGCCAATCAGGCAGCTCTCCCTCCTGGGCCACCCCCCCCCCTTGGACCACTCCCTTCCATATATAAACCGAAGCCCAGCAGCCATTTTACATTCTGCCTGTGTGTGCTTGAAGAGATAGTGTAGGGAGAGAGCTGTGATTGATTTGAGGGAGAGTTTAAGTAGGTTTTCTGGCTAGTAATCTACTACTGCTCTGTATTTGTGTGGGGAGAGGAGCTGTGTATTCATTTGAGGGAGAGTTTAAGTAGTTTTTCTGGCTAGTAATCTACTTTCTACTGCTCTGTATTTGTGTGGGGAGAGGACTGAGGAGCTGTGTATTCATTTGATGGAGAGTAGGTTTTCTGGCTAGTAATCTACTTTCTACTGCTCTGTATTTGTCTGTGGAGACAGCTGTGTATTGATTTGATGGAGAGTTTAAGTAGGTTTTCTGGCTAGTAATCTACTTTCTACTGCTCTGTATATTTTGTCTAAATAACAATTTGTTAATTGTTGTTTGTTTGTTATTTGTTAATAATTCTGTGTCCAGAAACACAACCTGAGTGACGGTTTTCCACCAGCAATAATATATTCCGTATCCACTACTGTATACGTTGCCCTTGCAGGCCTTGTTGCCCGGTGTCTGCAACCAAGTGCCACCTAGCTGTGTGAGCTTTTTCACAATCTGTCTAAATAACAATAATAATTCTGTGTCCAGAAGCACAACCTGAGTGACGGTTTTCCACCAGCAATAATATATTCCGTATCCACTACTGTATACGTTGCCCTTGCAGGCCTTGTTGCCCGGTGTCTGCAACCAAATGCCACCTAGCTGTGTGAGCTTTTTCACAATTTGTCTAAATAACAATAATAATTCCGTGTCCAGAAAAATCACCCAAGTTGTTGTTGTTTTGTAAAAATAAAAAAAATGCCAGGCAAAGGCAGGCCGCCACGCAGAGGCACTAGGGGCCATGCTGCTATGATATCCTGTGGCCCTAGGAAATTGCCCAGTTTTCCGAAGGCACTTACCCTGAACTCCCAAAATGCTGAAGAGGTAGTTGACTGGCTTACACAACACCCCATCCTCTACTGTTTCTAACTTTGCCACAACATCCTCCTCTGCTATGGGCACCCCACCTACCACTTCCTCCACCACCGCCGCCCCTTCTTCACTGGAGTCAGAGGAGTTATTTACTCATGAGTTTGTTGAAATGAGTGATGCGCAACCATTATTGCCAGAAGAAGATGAAGGAGATGAGGACGTTACACCAGATATAACTCAGGCAGGCAACACAACAGAGATGGACATAAGGTGTGATGAGGTCCCCGCTGCTGCTGCTTCTGTGAGCTGTCAGAAGAAATTGATGCATCTGAGGAGAATGATGATGAGGAGATTGATGTTTTGTGGGTGCCCACAAGAAGAGAGCAAGAGGAGGATAGTTCAGATGGAGAGACGGAGAGTCAGAGAGGCAGGAGGAGAATAAGACTTAGAAGAAGCAGGGACAGCTCGCAGGGAACAGTAGGGCAACAACATGAATTGGCACCTGTGGTCAGCCAGCCAACGCACCCGCCAACTTCTACTGTTACCGCTAGAAAGCCCACATCAAAAGGCTCAGCAGTGTGGCATTTTTTTAATGTTTGTGCCTCTGACAAAAGCGCTGTAATTTGCAATGAGTGCAGTCAGAAACTGAGTCTTGGGAAGCCCAACACCCACATAGGTACAACTGCTATGCGAAGGCACATGAACGCCAAACACAAAGCACTATGGGAGCCACCCTCCTTCTGGTCCAGCATCTTACTGCTCTACCTCTGCTGTCCTTGACCCGTCTCAACCACCCTCCACTCCGCCTTCCACCTTGACCACCAGTTCCTGCTCATCTGCCCCCAGCCAAGAAGCCAATGCCTCCGAGTCACCCCCTTGCCTTGTCTGTGCTCTTAGCCCGCCAGCTTTTACCATACCAGCTGGTGGACTCTGAGGCTTTCCACAAATTTGTAGCAATTGGGACACCGCAGTGGAAGGTACCCAGCCGCAATTTTTTTTCCCAGAAGGGAATACCACACCTGTACCAGCATGTGCAGAGCCAAGTCACCGAATCTCTGTCATTTAGTGTTGGGGCAAAGGTCCATATGACTACTGACACATGGTCCTCCAAGCATGGTCAGGGCAGGTATGTCACCTACACTGCCCACTGGGTGAATCTGGTTATGGCTGGGAATCAGGGAATGCGTGGTTCAACAACAGTGGAGTTGGTGTCACTGCCACGGGTTGCATGCGGGTCTGCCACCACCTCTACTCCTCCTTTGCTCTCTAACTCATCTTCTAAGTCATCTTCTAACTCGTCTTCTAACTTGGCTTCTTCCTCGGCTTCTTCCTCCTCTGCTGCTGTGTCCTCCTCCACACCTGTGCACCCCCAGCTTCCCATAGGCTATTCGACGTGCCAGGTACGCCGTTGTCATGCTGTCTTGGGCATGACGTGCCTGGAAAGCAAAAACCATACTGGATCTGCACTCCTGTCATCTCTGCACTCACAGGCCGATCGGTGGCTGACCCCACACCAACTGAAAATTGGAAAAGTGGTGTGTGACAACGGAAGCAATCTGTTGGCAGCACTTAGACTGGGCAATTTAACACATGTGCCCTGCATGGCACATGTTCTAAATTTAATAGTCCAACGGTTTGTCTCAAAGTACCAAGGATTGCAGGACATTCTCAGGCAGTCCAGGAAGGTGCCTGGCCATTTCAGACGTTCCTACATAGCCATGGCACGCCTTGCTGACATTCAGTGGCGGCACAACTTGCCAGTCAGGCGTTTAATTTGTGACAGCCAGACTCGCTGGAATTCAATGCTCCTCATGTTTGAACGTCTGCTGCAACAACAAAGAGCCATTAACGAATATCTATTTGAACTGGGTGGTAGGACTGGATCTGCAGAGCTGGGGATTTTTTTCCCCCATTACTGGGTGCTTATGCGTGATGCCTGCAGGCTCATGCGCCCTTTTGACGAGGTCACAAATATGGTTAGTCGCACTGAAGGCACCATCTGCGACCTAGTACCCTTTGTGTTCTTCCTGGAGCGTGCCGTGCGACGAGTGACAGATGAGGCCGTAGACCAGCGTGACCAGGAGCAGGAAGAGCATGATTTCTGGGCGGAATCACCAGAACGTTCCCAGGCACCTGCTGCAACGCAGGGAGAGCTGTCAGAAGTGGAGTCAGAGGAGGAAGGTGGCTTTGTGGAGGCGGAAGACCAACAGGAGCAGGCTTCCCGGGGGGCTTGTGGTCACCTTTTGGGGAGCCCTGGTCTTGTACGTGGCTGGGGGGAGGAGACGATGGTGGATGAGGACGTAGTCCTTGATAATGAGGAAGGGGAGATGGATACCTCTGCATCCAACCTTATGAGAATGGGGTCTTTCATGCTGTCATGCCTGTTGAAGGACCCCCGTATCAAGAGGCTTAAGGAGAAGGACCTGTACTGGGTGGCAACGCTACTAGACCCTCGTTACAAGCATAAAGTGGCAGAAATGGTACCAACGTACCACAAGTCCGAAAGGATGCTGCATTTCCAAACCAGCCTGCAAAACATGTTGTACAATGCTTTTAAGGGTGATGTCACTCCACATTCCAGGGGCAGAGGTGCCGGTAATCCTCCCACGAGCACACCTGCAAGGACAATGCACTTTGGCCACTCTGTAACATCAGACATGCAAAGTTTTTTCAGTCCAAGGCAGCGCCAGAACCCTTCTGGATCCACCCTCAGAGAATGCCTCGAACCGGCAGGTAGCGGACTACCTGGCATTAACTGCAGATATCGACACTCTGAGGAGCGATGAACCCCTGGACTACTGGGTGCGCAGGCTTGATCTGTGGCCAGAGCTGTCACAATTTGCCATAAACCTCTTGTCTTGCCCCGCCTCAAGTGTCCTCTCAGAAAGGACCTTCAGTGCAGCAGGAGGGATTGTAACTGAGAAGAGAACTCGCCTAGGTCACAAAAGTGTGGATTACCTGACCTTTATTAAAATGAATGAGGCATGGATCTCGGAGGGTTACTGCACGCCGGAAGACTTGTTCTGACTGCCCATGCAGCTGTCCTTCTCTGCAAGTCGCTTGACACCACTCACAGCTGTCCTTTAGCGTCCTCCTCCTCCACCGTACAAACTAGGGTGCAAATCCTACTGGTTTGAGGCATGGATCTCAGAGGGTTACTGCACGCTGGAAGACTTGTTCTGACTGCCCATGCAGCTGTCCTTCTCTGCAAGTCCCTTGACACCACTCACAGCTGTCCTTTAGCGTCCTCCTTTTTGAACAGGTAAATCCTGAGTTTTTCTGGCCTCTGTGCTTCAGTGGCTGCGACAACAAAAAAACAAATATTTTCAACATTTATCTAACATATATTTGTCCAAGCTTTTACATTCCCTATCTGATCCCCCATGTCCCTCTATGAGGGGGTGGCCATATTTGTGCAGTAGATGTCTGTTAGCATTAGAAGCTGTAACTGACAGGCTGAGAAGGGACAGTCAGGCTGGCGTTGGAGTTTTCCAATGTGCAGCTATCGAAATTCGAGTCGCTGTTAAAACATGGTTGATCAGTGCTTGGTACGCTATCTTAGTATATTTTAAAGGTTCTGCCTGCGGTATGGTTGTGATACCATGTATCTAACATATTTTTTCTGTCCTCTGTGCTTCAGTGCCTGCGACAAAAAAACGATTATTTTCAGCATTTATATGCCATATTTTTTCTGGCCTCTGTGCTTCAGTGGCTGCGACAAAAAAAACATAATTTTTCAGGAATGTACACATGCCTGATTTTTCAGGGTTCTGCAACAGCGGCAAAATTGTATCTTTTATGGTCACCACAGGTGATCAATAAAGTAGTCCAAAACTGGGCCCGCACTGCAGAATCAGTGTTTTTTGGTTCACTTCACTGACATTGAATTGCCTCTGCCTGACCGTGCACGTGCGCACAAGCACGGTGACTGCTAAACACACCACTACAGAAATATTCCCACCGACAGGACGAACATCCTGGAGGTGACAAGCAACTAGTAAAAACTATTATTCGCTCACTTGGCGGTATCATTAAAGCTTTTTGCGTTTTTTTCGTTGCAGTAAACGCGGCGTTTTGTCTTTGCGTGTGAACCGGCCCTAACCTTTACACGACTTGATTGGCATGTAGACGCCGGACGTTTTAAAGCAGTTTATTACACAAGTTTAGGAATGTAGTGTGATTTGTGCCCTTTACAGCACAAAACGCAACGCTGTGTCAAAAACGTATTTTTCAGAGACATTTTTGCCCTTGATCCCCCTCCTGCATGCCCCTGTCCAGGTCGTGGCACGCTTTAAACAACTTTAAAATCAGTTTTCTGGCCAGAAATGGCTTTTCTAGGTTTTAAAGTTCGCCTTCCCATTGAAGTCTATGGGGTTCGCAAAGTTCGCGAACGTTCGCACTTTTTTGCGGAAGTTCGCGAACGGGTTCGCGAACTTTTTTTGCGAGGTTCGCTACATCTCTACCTATCGTAACATGGTGGCAGCAGGGAACAGAACCTTAGAGGGAAAAGTTGACTGGAATCAGATCTGCAGAGCCTCTGAGCTGGAAAAAGATAATGAAAATGATTGAGGGCCCATCTGAGAGTATGGTACATGCAGTAACTGGCAAAGGCAAAATAACATCTGTTAGGGGGATTCACAAAGACTAAAGGGTAGGCTTAGGCCCAGTGATATATAAGGACATATATAATACTTAAAGGAGAAGGAAAGGCTAATAAAGAGTTAATCCCAAGCTGCAGGCATACCTTCAGTTCTCTCAATAGTGCCCTTAAGTCTCCCCATATTTCTCCCGTTCAGATGATCAGAAGCCAAACAGGAAGAGAAAACGCTGAGCTCTGTAAAGAAAGTTCCCATAATGCCTCACTCCTGCACCGACACCCAGACCAGTGTACATGCTCAGTTAGATAGTCTATGAGTCAGCTTCCTGCTGATTGGCTCCGATCCACATTCCTAAGGGGGGGGAGTGAGTTCTTAGCATTCTTGAAGGAGGGGGGAGCAGGAGAGAGGAGAGAGCTGTGTTTCTCTTGGTGAGGAAAACAGACACAAGAAATCTTTTTTCAGAGAAGTCAGTGCAGCGTTTCTGTGAGTGCTTATGGCTGTATTAACATAGACCTTTCTGATAAAGCTTACTGAGTTTTTACCTTTCCTTCTCCTTTGAACAGATGAAATTCCTGAAGGTTTAAAGAATGTTTGAGACCTTGTAAAATTAAAGTATATTAAAATTGTTACATCTTGTTTATTAATTGCAGGGGCACCCTAGGCAACCCAGTCGGGCTACCTCGCCCCTGCACCGCTACATCGCACCCCTAACCCCCACCAATCTGGCCTGAAGCACCGAGACGCCAACTGTACTAGGGGTAGGCAGGAGAGGGTCCAGCCTGGCGCCCCCCAATCGTTGCACCCTAGGCAGCTGCCTCTTCTGCCTACCCCTAGTTCCGGCCCTGACTAATTGTGAAATTTGCTCCAAGTTTTTGTGATTTTTTTCAGGTGGGTTTCTTCCTCTAGTGAACACACCAAGGATAATAAAGGGAATGTGTTGTCTTCTTGCAGCCCATGGACAGACAGTGCATGCAGTGTAGATTTATGTGACGATTGTTCAAGGAATATTTTTTAGTTTACATATATTTTAGTTATATGTTTGTTTGTATTGACAGGCGCGTGATTGCACGGTTCCCATACAGGGAAATCCTAATTCACATTGATTAATCTGCTCTCTGGTAACTACACTGTACTGGATCTAAGCAATTATTATGTGTTTAAAGTTAAAATGTAAAGGTGCACGTATTGAATTCCTGCCCAGGTTAATAAATTGGTTTTCAATATAAATTATTTATAGGATATAAAGTGTATGTGTTAGGATTTTGATCTCATCCCTCCTGATTCTGTCTGTGTCTGGTTCAATCTCTAACAGACTGTTGTTTCTAAGATCCTGCTAAAGACTGTGTTATTACTGCTTGTTCAAGTCCCACCTTCCTTTCATTGGGTACGGCCTAAGTTATGGCTGTTCTACAGCCAAAGATGCCAGGAACCCCAGAGGGGCATTGGTGATGCCTGTAGTGGTACAACTCCCTGATTCTATACAGGTGCTTAGTGGCTGATATACTATATGAGTCAAAGCTTAAATCCGTTGGGCCCTACAGGACTGAAGGGTGCGGGAAGCCTGGGATGTACCCAAGTTACAGGGAGCCCATCTGGATTCATTCACAGGAGAAATGTTTGGTGAATATGGAGTAACGGAATGTAACAAGGAATGCCAGAGACTGTAACTTGGTATAACTTACCCCTATAATTGAGTACCAAACTTTTATTTGCCACTTTTGATGTTTGCTGACACTTTAATGCAAGACCATGAAAGGTGAGGTAAGAAATTCACCGGCAATTGCAGTGAAACACAGGGCTATGAGCCAAGACTGTAATGAAAGATTTTTAACATCAAACCAGGAGGCAGTGAATCATATTTAATTCTCTTAAATGATCACTGTTTACCATCTCACTATATGATATTACATCAGTAGTCATTTGTGCAACGGACATTTGGCGCATTGCAAAGAATTCCTGGAAATTTGTAGACTGGGTTTTACAAGTCTCTCTCTCTCTCATTTTCTAGTTTGCGTACAAATATTACGTTCTTGTCAAGTCAGGGGGAAATGTTAAATATTACGTATTGGAAAATAAGTTGTATCCCAGGCCTGAATGGGTTAATATGTTACAAATGTGCAACTGACTTGCCATTCACACTATCCCTCACATACCCCATTGTTCCCTAAGTCTGGAGTGTGATTATGTTATAGGAAACATATAGAACGTCTTAGGGATAATACAGTGGGGGAGGGGGTTTCCAACAGGGATATATATCAGTAACAAAAGGCTGGTCTCACACTTACACACTTACACACTTACACACTCACACACAGCCCTGACACACACCTATACATTTTTAATACTTTAAATAAATACATACAAACATATACTTTGTATTGTATTGGGAAGCTGTCAATCATGTTTTTTGACTGACTTAACCATCGGTAATTTGTATGTAACTTCTGTAACTCTTTTCCACACATTGAATATGTATGTATGTATGTATAACTTTATTTATAAAGTGCCACAAGGGTACGCAGAGCTGTACAATCTTACAGAATACAAAATTACACACAGGGAGGACAAGTGATATAATAAATAAATACAATAAATACATATATGTATACATATATATATATATATATATAAAAGTGCCATGTGGTATGAGACACAGTAGGAAGGAGGTCCCTGCCCCGTATACTTTAAATATCACCTTGGTGAGTGGTGTTTGTTGACCATAGTACTTACACAAATATATTAGAGAAAGGATATTTATAACAGTGGGGGATATCCACTTATTAACACCTCCTCCATCTTCTTTATGTTATTTAGGGTCCTTTCAAGGGTCCTTTTTATCTACTTACCAACACTTCCTCCATCTTCTTTATGATAAGGAATGTCCCTACTGGACTTGGCAAAAAAGTAAAACTTACACCCAATATGTGGGTTCTCGTTTGCTGATTAAATGCTAGGAATGAAGGTAATAAGTTTTCTTGTGCCCCTTTTTAAAAGCAGAGATCCCGTTGGTATTGACTCCAGGTGATCAAATATGATATGAAATATGGAAAGTTGTCATAATGGATGTCCAAGAATCTCTGAAGTTAACCACACAATGACTGAACCCGTTGCACTATTTCCTTAAGGAAAAACTGTTTGTCTATCTTATTTAAGGGCATATTATACTACATAAGGCCAATGTATAGCTTACAGCTTCCCTTGCCCTGGGAGTACCATTGGTACATTGTGACATATTAGGAGAAAAGACTCTTGATGGAAAAGCAAAAATAAAAATGTATAGGATTGACCTTTTGGACCACCATGAGAATTTCCTGAAGACCACAGAGTAAGAACATGACTGTCTTCAATTGGCTGTGATATCCAATATTCCCAATTAAACAAAAGGGAGAGTTTTAGCCTACTTCTAGCCCCACTTTGTAGGACCCCTCACCCCCATGTATGTGAGATATGGAGATACCACAACCAGCCAGTTATACCATTGCTACACAAACTCCATTCTGTGGCTCATTTGCAACTCTTAACAGAAAACACACATGAGAGTCTACTGGGATTTTCCGTTTTTTATTCAAGCTAAGAATCGATGCTACAGGAGAGACCTAATGAAAATGCAGTAGGTTACACCACCCTAAATACTACAGTAACCTGTAAGAATATCAGCAAATTATTTCTTCTACTGAAACAACTTTATTAAGCGTTACATAAAGTTTTCAGGCACAAATTTTCTGCCTTTCTAGCTCATTCAGGGGGGCCTGGAAAGCAACACTTCATCAGGTTTATGATACAGTACATCGTTCCTTATCTTTCTGCAGCTTCTTTTCTAGCATTTGCTGCATTTCCAGCTCCCGATCTTTCATCTTCATGTCCCTGTCATAAATGAACTTGAGCACCTTTTTCTTCCTTTCTTGTCTCTTTTTCTCTGGATCCCCCATTCTCTCCAAGCGAAATTCTATATCTTTGATAATTTCACAGAAAAAATTCAGCACCTCCTCATGCCTCCCTCTGGTTTTGATGTGATCTTCTGGGGTTAAATTATCAAGGGCAAAGATTCGCTCCACTCCCATGTTTTCAAACTTATCCTTCATTTCTCTCAGATTCCCACTGGTCTTATAGGTTAGAACCACAGTAGGAAAGATTTCTGCGAAGAGCAAATGATTGTTATGTAGCAACACCTAGGGCACATAGGGTTTATTTACTAACATAGCTGCTAACTTGCACAAGTACGGTGCTGATTACTCTTTAGCTCCTATGTCTGTACAGTAGGCCAAGTCAGGTTTATAGGACAATGAAAGGCATTTTGGCATTTTATTGCTGATAGATTAGTGCAAGCCATTACCATACCTGAGTAAGCAGCCCTAGAAGCTCCATCTGTTAGTTTAAGATAGTAGCTGCCATTTAAACTTGGTCTCAGTAGTTTCCATGCTGCAGCTCTAGCTGGTACTAAATTCTGATGGGAGGGGGAGTGAATTATGATGGGAGGAGGAAAAGGGGGGAGATGAGAGGGAGAGAGGAGCAAACAGAGCAGATTCGTGCTGTACTATAAAATAATTTTTTTGACAGCAGAAAGTCTGACATGTTTACAAAAAAGGAGACAAAATATCCTGTGTTTCTTTTGATAGAGGACTCAGTTTCTGTGAACACTTATGGCTGTATTGACATAGACCTTTCTGATAAAGTATTTACCTTTCCTTCTCCTTTAAAAGAATCAAGTTCAAAAGAGCAGCACAACACCAGGGGACGCTTCTCTGCGCAAAAGTCACTTAGCTAAACCAAACAGCAGGAGGCACTGTTGTATCAAACTTATTATATCAATAGTATAGTATTTGGTTATGTCTTAAAAACTAGGGCAAAACATTAAAGTGCTCAGAAGTGTTTAGTTCTAATTTTGTGCCGTTGGTTCTACTCACACTATACTGTACCTGTAAGGTTTCTGGCCGTTTCAAGCAGCTCTTGTATCATTGGCATCTCCCAATTGGTCAGTCCGTTCTTTACACTAGAGACACCAAGGGAAGAGACATTAGTGAGGAAAAGGTCAAGTGAAGTTACTCCACCCCCATTTGCTTGGATAATACTAATTATTTTAACAACCAATAGCGGCAAGAAAGATTATTTTTTGCAGATTTACAGTGAGAGATCTTAGGATAAAAAAAACTTAATTATAAATGCAAAAGAACTGACCAATGAGAATGCTGATTCCCAGCACTGTGTCAGGCCCCTTGCTGGTACCTTACATATAGAGATAATGATGTCATTTTCCCGTCATTATATGGCACAGGAATCAGACATGGGGATAAAGGGACAGACTTGTTCAGTGCTGGGAAACTGTGCTTAATGCTCCCAACTCCAATTGCAGGAACAGAGAACAGGGAGCCAGATTTATACAGGGAGCCAGATTTATACAGATTTTCATTGGAGGATTCTTTTGCATTTCAATGCTGCCAATGCGGGCCCTAGAGAGCTGGGAAAGTTTTTTTGTGCAATATTGCTTTAAGAATACAACCCTGATGTTGCTGGACTACAGCTCCCAGCATGCCTCACCCTTCATTATATGTTACATTATTCTGGGATTTGTAGTCCAGCAACAGCTGAGTAAAGTTGGGTTGAGCCGCGCTGTGCAGCAGGGTTTACATCCCCTTTAATGGCAGAACATGCAAAGCACTGTGGGAATTGGCATCTTGGCTGGAGTATTGTTTCCAGGGTTCGATGTAGTCAGCTGGTCGCTAACAGGTTAAGTCACTGAGGAAGGCGGTGTCTCCAGATGTTTCCCTGCTCTGGGTTTTCCCCTCACTTGTTTAAATGTAAAGGCTGAGAGTTCTTTAAGGAGGAGCCGCGGTGTTGGTGATTTTACCCCCTGCAACAATACTGTAGCGAACTGTTCGCCGGCGAACTAATTTGCACGAAAATCGGGTGTTCGCAAGTTCGCGAACTTTTAGCGATGTTCGCAATTTTGGGTTCGCCTTAGCTGGAGCCAAATTTTGACCGCTCACCCCAGAGCCAGCAGATACATGGCAGCCAATCAGGCAGCTCTCCCTCCTGGACCACCCCCGGACCACTCCCTTCCATATATAAACCGAAGCCCAGCAGCCATTTTACATTCTGCCTGTGTGTGCTTGATGAGTTAGCATAGGGAGAGAGCTGTGCAGGGATTTGAGGGAGAGTTTAGGAAGCTTTGCTGACTAGTGATCTACTTTCTACTGCTCTGTATTAGCACATAGGGAGAGAGCTGTGCAGGGATTTGAGGGAGAGTTTAGGTAACTTTGCTGAGTCTGACTAGTGATCTACTTTCTACTGCTCTGTATTAGCACATAGGGAGAGAGTTGTGCAGGGATTTGAGGAAGAGTTTAGGTAGCTTTGCTGACTAGTAATCTACTTTCTACTGCTCTGTATTAGCACATAGGGAGAGAGTTGTGCAGGGATTTGAGGGAGAGTTTAGGTAGCTTTGCTGACTAGTAATCTACTTTCTACTGCTCTGTATTAGCACATAGGGAGAGAGTTGTGCAGGGATTTGAGGGAGAGTTTAGGTAGCTTTGCTGACTAGTAATCTACTTTCTACTGCTCTGTATTAGCACATAGGGAGAGAGCTGTGCAGGGATTTGAGGGAGAGTTTAGGTAGCTTTGCTGACTAGTAATCTACTTTCTACTGCTCTGTATTAGCACATAGGGAGAGAGTTGTGCAGGGATTTGAGGGAGAGTTTAGGTAGCTTTGCTGACTAGTAATCTACTTTCTACTGCTCTGTATTAGCACATAGGGAGAGAGTTGTGCAGGGATTTGAGGGAGAGTTTAGGTAGCTTTGCTGACTAGTAATCTACTTTCTAATGCTCTGTATTAGCACATAGGGAGAGAGTTGTGCAGGGATTTGAGGGGGAGTTTAGGTAGCTTTGCTGACTAGTAATCTACTTTCTACTGCTCTGTATTAGCCCATAGGGAGAGAGCTGTGCAGGGATTTGAGGGAGAGTTTAGGTAGCTTTGCTGACTAGTAATCTACTTTCTACTGCTCTGTATTAGCACATAGGGAGAGAGTTGTGCAGGGATTTGAGGGACAGATTAGGTAGCTTTGCTGACTAGTAATCTACTTTCTACTGCTCTGTATTAGCACATAGGGAGAGAGTTGTGCAGGGATTTGAGGGAGAGTTTAGGTAACTTTGCTGACTAGTAATCTACTTTCTACTGCTCTGTATGTAGCTGCTGTGGGCAGCTGTCCTGCTGATCATCTGCTGTAACCCAATAGTCCTTGTAAAAGCAGTTTATTACACAAGTTTAGAAATGTAGTGTGATTTCTGCCCTTTACAGCACAAAACGCAACTCTGTGTCAACAACGTATTTTTCAGAGAAATTTTTGCCCTTGATCCCCCTCCTGCATGTCACTGTCCAGGTCGTGGCACCCTTTAAACAACTTTAAAATCAGTTTTCTGGCCAGAAATGGCTTTTCTAGGTTTTAAAGTTCGCCTTCTCATTGAAGTCTATGGGGTTCGCAAAGTTCTCAAAAGTTTGCACTTTTTGGCAGAAGTTCGCGAACGGGTTCGCGAACTTTTTTTGTGAGGTTCGCTACATCTCTATACTTACAGCATAGAAACTGCTCAAAATAGCAATTAATAATTTACATTTATTAAGTGTTTAGTTCTTCTCTAACATGAGTTCGCCTAAAGGGTCCAGAACAGAATGGCACCGTAATCCTTATAATAGAAAGGCTGCTTACCTGAACACAAAGATGGGGTAGATAAAGTCAGATGATTTCACAACTGCCTCAGCCTCTACAATTCCTTCTGTGAGCCCAAATCCTCTGCTCCACTCCCTTATCCAGGGGCAACAAGTTGGCTGGAAACATAACACATCAAAGAAAATAGTTATTTAGTTTTGAGCTGTATCATATTCAGCATATTACCCAACATATGTTATTTAACCTTTTTACTGCCAACAACGTATGGGATACGTAGTGGGAGAAAAAGGGCTTAACTGCCAATGACGTGTCCCATACGTCATCAGCATTTGAAGGTTTCTCTCTGCAGTGGCGGCATGTGCCGCCACTGCAGAGAGTTTCTAGTGATGACAGCCCCCCTGGGCAACGAGCCGGGGAGGCTGTCATGTGGGTCCTGCGATGCGATCGTCGCAGGACCATCCAAGAAGCAGCAGACACGATCGCATCGCGTCTGCTGCTTCCCCCAATGCCGCCGCCCACTGCAACCTGGAGGACAGAGGCAACTTTTACACATGTACACACATGTATACACAAACTGTTTATTTTGACAGCGTGACTATTGGATCAGATATTCTGACAACTAATTACACTGTCATGTGACTTATTTGTTGTTTCACTGATTTGCACAATTTTTGTGGTTTTATTGCATTTTTATCCCTGTATAAGTGTTCCTGATCTGTATTTAGCATAGCTTTGCCAGGTGTAACTTTGGTGTACAAAAATAACTTTACCTATTTTGAATTCATCAGAATGTGTACTTTCCAAAAATATATGGTTTTCTGGGGGTCTGTGTATAGTTAGGGGGAGGGGTTACTGCACATAATACGCTGACAGGGGGCTCTGTGTGCAAAAGCTGAGTTGGCAGACGAGAAATCCATATGCGCTATTTTCATTTTGGGGTCAGTACATACCGCAGACTTTGGTATATCTATGCATATTGGGCATCAAACTGTTCAGTAGGCCTCTGGTGTTCCTATTTGGGGTGATTTGTCTTTGTACGCAAGAAATTGTGTGAGATAAATGCGGCAAATTGCAACATTTTTAGGAGATTTTCTGAAATGTGATAAAAGCCAGTAACTTTAAGAAAGCTTTGCAGATTGGTACTTTGGTGTAGAAAGGACTTTTTACCCTTGTTGGATTTGTCAGAATGTGTACTTTCCAAAAATATATGGTTTTCTGGGGGTCTCTGTATAGTTAGGGGGGTTACGGCACATAATACACTGACAGGGGGCTCTGTGTGCAAAAGCTGAGTTGGCAGGCGAGAAATCCATATGCGCTATTTTCATTTTGGGTTCAGTACATACCGCAGACTTGGGTATATTTATGCATATTGGGCATCAAACTGTTCAGTAGACCTTAGGTGTTCCTATTTGGGGTGACTTGCCTTTATCTGATCTTTATCAAGAAATTGTGAGAGATAAATGCGGCAAATTGCAACATTTTTATGCGATTTTCTAAATGTCATATAAATCTGCAAACGTAGGAAAGCTTTACAGCTTGGTACTTTGGAATAGAAAGAAATGTTTACCCATTATAGATTCGGGGGGATGTGTACTTTCCAAAAATATATGGCTTTCTGGGGTGAGCGTACTTTTTTTGTAGCATTATCCCACATAAAGGATGTAAATGTGTTGATTTTGCTGGAGCTGAAATAACAGAAATGACAGATCATATGGGGGTATGTTCCCATTGGGGCCCCTACATGCCACATACTTAGGTAAACCTATACATATTGGGCATCAAACTATTCAGTGGACCCCTGGTGTTCAAATTCAGGGTGTTTTATCTTGGTACCTAGCACTATGTGGGAGATAAGATGCTGCAAAGTGGAAGCTTTGAGGGGATTTTTGGAAATGTCATCAAAATTGCTATCTTTAGAAAAGCTGTGTGGCTTGGTACTTTGGAGTAGAATGACATGGGTACCCATTTTAGATTCGGGGGAATGTGTACTTTCCAAAAATATATGACTTTCTGGGGTGAGCGTACTTTTTAGTAGATTTATCCCACATAAATGATGTAAATGTGTTGATTTTGCTGGAGCTGAAATAACAGAAATGATTGATCATATGGGGGTATGTTCACATTGAGGCCCCTACATGCCACATACTTAGGTAAACCTATACATATTGGGCATCAAACTGTTCAGTGGGCCCCTGGCATTCATATTTAGGGTGTTTTATTTGGTTACTGTAAGACCTGTAGGAGATAAGATACTATAGACTGGAAGCTTTGAAGCGATTTTTTTAAAAATTTCACACATTTTGATAAAAACCAATAACTTTAGGAAAGCATTGCGACTTGGTAGTTTGGAGTAGACAGACAGTTGTGCCTATTCTGTATTCCCCAGAATCTGTTATTTCCAAAAATGTACAATTTTCTGGGATAAACCTTTTGTTAGTGGAATTTTTGCCCTTGAAATCTAAAGTATGCAGCTTTCTAGAGCAGTGCTTTGGGAATTTGGTAGTGTACTGCTGGGAGTTTGTGACCTATACAAATGAGAAATCTCCATAAAACTATATATATTTGGTATTGGCACGTTCAAGAGACATGGAACTTTCCAAATCAGTTGTATATTCATGCATAAAATAATTTTTGTTTCTAGTATGTGTGTTTATATTATGGAAATTATTTTTTTTTTTTTCATTTTTAGACTTTTAGAAGCCTATATCTTGTTACAGAATTGGAATTACACAAAAATTCTACCATATTTTGAAAGCTTAGGTTGTCCTAAAAAAAACGATATATTGTTTTCCAGGGTAAACTAAAAGTCCCCCCCGAGGAAAAGCCCCTAAAATGAAATGTTCAAAAACTGTCTGGCAATACAAGTTCCGCTTTGACCAAAATGGCTGGCAGTAAAAGGGTTAATAAGCATTTTAATTACATTTATCATAAAGATAAGCAAGACCAAAATATCAATGATAAACAGCTTAGCTTAGATTCTTATAGGTCTGCTGTCTCCCATTATAACTCATATAATTAGTGATACTCAGTGACTTAATAATATCCTTATCATTTACAGTAGGGGGTACATTATCCCTTATAATACATGAGTGATACTCAGAGTTCCCTGTATAACTCAGCCTGCAGCCTTGTGCCTTTATATGGGCACAGAACCCCTCAGTGACTGCTAATATCCTTATCATTTACAGTAGGGGGTACATTATCCCTTATAATACATGAGTGATACTCAGAGTTCCCTGTATAACTCAGCCTGCAGCCTTGTGCCTTTATATGGGCACAGAACCCCTCAGTGACTGCTAATATCCTTATCATTTACAGTAGGGGGTACATTATCCCTTATAATACATGAGTGATACTCAGAGTTCCCTGTATAACTCAGCCTGCAGCCTTGTGCCTTTATATGGGCACAGAACCCCTCAGTGACTGCTAATATCCTTATCATTTACAGTAGGGGGTACATTATCCCTTATAATACATGAGTGATACTCAGAGTTCCCTGTATAACTCAGCCTGCAGCCTTGTGCCTTTATATGGGCACAGAACCCCTCAGTGACTGCTAATATCCTTATCATTTACAGTAGGGGGTACATTATCCCTTATAATACATGAGTGATACTCAGAGTTCCCTGTATAATTCAGGCTACTAGAGCAAAGCCACACACTGGAGGAAATGTATGAAGCTTTAATAAAAGCAATAGAAATGGGTGAATATGTTGGTAACTGCCCAAGAACCTCATTATGGTATTGAGTGGATCACTGGATTACAGGGCAGAGGATCAAACTATCCATTACTTGTGGGGGGGATGTAGGAGAATGAAGAATTGGTTGGACAAGATGAGTATGGAACCAGTCACATATGGACCCATTGGCCAGTCAGTATATATATATATGTGCCTATTGCCTGTGTATAATGTATAGATTCAGCCATGGACTTACCAAGCTGAGCAAATATTTCTGCCGTCTCATAATCGTTCATCACTGAGCAGCCGCGGTTGTCCACCAGCGTCAGGGTGTCGGTCAGCGGATACGTTATTCTGTCTTTAGTGTCACCGCCTTCTGATTTTTTTGATTTTGTATAGTTCTGGTACTCGCCATCTTCCAAGACGTACTTGCAGGTGTTGATGAAGGAGGATTTGCCGTGTCCCAAAAACCCAAAGAGCTGGAGGAGGACCCGGTCGTAGCCCAGATTCCCTGCAGCGCAGTCAGTAAAGCTGAAGTTTTTAATCAAATCTGTCGAGTGATTTCATCCATTTTCCTTCCCAGTAACCGGACTCTGTGCCCCGAGGTGAATAGACGCAGAACTGAGAGAGACGGTGCCTTTATATATAGGGAATGTGAAAGTAAAAGTAACACAAACCCATGAAACCCCCACACAGCCCCAACTTACAGAGCAGGAAAATTCAAGTAAAATAACTTGGTGCTGTGACTTGGATATGTGTGAATATATATATGTACTGTGTGAGTATGTGATGGTATCTAAATAAAGCATTAAATTATATATATAGTGAATAATGTTCCCCTTTTTGTAAAACATAAGGATATTAATAGTCTCCGAGGCGTTCCATGACCGTATGCTTTTATACAGGTCATGGAACTCCAAGGTGACTTCTAATATCCTCATATTTTTCAACAGGGGGTACTTTATTGATTATAATATATAAGTTTTAGTGAGTCATGTGACAGAAATGACATCCCTAAACTCCAATTATAACAAATGACATCACTAAACCCCATTTTAAAGGATACAATTTACAAAATATTCTTTGCTCTTGTGCATTATATATACATACAGTCATGGCCCAAATTGTTGGCACCCCAGAAATTTTTTACTGAAAATCAAGTATTTCTCACAGAAAAGTATTGCAGTAACACATGTTTTGCTATACACATGTTTATTCCCTTTGTGTGTATTGGTACAGAACAAAAAAAAAGGGAGGGAAAAAGCAAATTGGACATAATGTCACACAAAACTCCAAAAATGGGCTGGACAAAATTATTGGCACCCTTTCAAAATTGTGGATAAATAAGATTGTTTCAAACATGTGATGCTCCTTTAAACTCACCAGGGGCAAGTAACAGGTATGGGCAATATAAAAATCACACCTGAAAGCAGATAAGGAGAGAAGTTCACTTAGTCTTTCCATTGTCTGTCTGTGTGTGCCACACTAAGCATGGACAGCAGAAAGAGGAGAAGGGAACTGTCTGAGGACTTAAGAACCAAAATTGTGGAAAAATATCACCAATCTCAAGGTTACAAGTCCATCTCCAGAGATCTAGATTTGCCTTTGTCCACAGTGCGCAACATTATCAAGAAGTTTGCAACCCATGGCACTGTAGCTAATCTTCCTGGGCGTGGGTGGAAGAGAAAAATTGATGAAAGGTTGCAACGCAGGATAGTCCAGATGGTGGATAAGCAGCCCCAAACAAGTTCCAAAGAAATTCAAGCTGTCCTGTAGGCTCAGGGAGCATCAGTGTCAGCGCCAACTATCCATCGACATTTACATGAAATGAAACTCTATGGCAGGAGACCTAGGAGGACCCCACCGCTGACACAGAGACATAAAAAAAAGACTACAGTTTGCCCAAATGCACTTGAGTAAGCCACAATCCTTCTGGGAAACCGTCTTGTGGACAGATGAGACCAAGATAGAGCTTTTTAGTAAAGCACATCATTCTACTGTTTACCGAAAACTGAATGAGGCCTACAAAGAAAAGAACACAGTACCTACAGTGAAATATGGTGGAGGTTCAATGATGTTTTGGGGTTGTTTTGCTGCCTCTGGCACTGGGTTGAATGTGTGCAAGGCATCATGAAATCTGAGGATTACCAAAGGATTTTGGGTCGCACTGTAGAGCCCAGTGTCAGAAAGCTTAGTTTGCGTCCGAGATCTTGGCTCTTCCAGCAGGACAATGACCCCAAACATATGTCAAAAAGCACCCAGAAATGGATGGCAACAAAGCGCTGGAGAGTTCTGAAGTGGCCAGCAATGAGTCCAGATCTAAATCCCATTGAACATCTGTGGAGAGATCTTACAATTGCTGTTGGGAAAAGGAAAGGAAGAGTTGTCCAAAATTCCAGGTGAGTTTGGTTATTTTTTCCAAAGGGTGTGCAAACAAATATTAAGTTAAGGGTGCCAATAATTTTGTCCAGCCCACTTTTGGAGTTTTGTGTGACATTATGTCCAATTTGCTTTTTTTCCTCCCTTTTTTGTTCTGTTCCAATACACACAAAGGGAATAAACATGTCTATAGCAAAACATGTGTTACTGCAATACTATTCTGTGAGAAATACTTGATTTTCTGGAAAAATTTCTGGGGTGCCAACAAATTGGGCCATGAATGTATACTGTATGTAGGGACCCATAGGGTTAAATGGCCTCTATGGCTTTAAAACCCTACAAGTTACGTTCCCTTAGTTGCTGGGCAGAAGAGATTGTATCTAAATGAGTTCATTAACATATGTGTGCTATTGGTTAGAAGGTATAGTGATCACTTCCTGCCTTACTTTGGTATAGTGCTGGGAAAGGAGTGGCACCTTCCTGTTTGCTGGTGCAAAATGAACCTTCACCCGCACTCCCTCCACTCTCCAAAATCCACCGCTCGGTGCACAGTGCTCAGAGGGATCGGCACCCTCCCCACAAATTCCAAATAGATAGATAGCAACGGCACTCAGGAGCTTAATACGGGACTATGCCCTTCAAATATTTTATTGCGGAAAATGCAACGTTTCGAGGCAAAGACAGCCCCTTTGTCAAGCATAAACATACGTACAAGTGACGGCAATAAATAACCATTAGTTAACGATGATTGACACCAATCAATTTAAACAGTTAGTGCAAAAATATATCCATAAAAATTAATACAATAGTACATAAAGTCGTCACTAAGGCAGATAAAGGTGGAGGTACCGTGGTTTTGAATAAATGTGACTATGAGCAAGAGGCTGGTCGTCAGCTAGGAAATATATTACACTATAAAAAGTTAGATGGGGACCCCACCTTTAAATTAAAAAATGAGTTAAATATTTTTTTGAACTCTGCAGTAATGGAGGGGGTGATCACTGATGAAATTTATCAGTTGATTTTTACACAGTATCCCAAAACACCTAAGATCTACTTTTTACCAAAGATCCATAAAAGTTTAGAATGTCCACCAGGGAGACCTATAGTCTCTAATGTAGGATCATTGTGGCAATCACCAGCTATCTATGTAGATATACATTTGCAGGGGATATTACCATCATTGAAACCCTCTCTGACAGACACCACGGAATTTTTAAATAGGTTAAATGAGGTTGTTGTGCCAACGGGTGAATTTCTTCTCTGTATGTGAAGGATCTTTTTACCTCTATTCCACACAATGAAGGCATTGAATGTGCACGTCAATATTTAACAGAGACGAAAATGCAGAATTACCAAATTAATTACATTTGTGATTTGTTAGAGATGGTTTTATCCCGTAATTATTTCAAATTTAATGATGAATATTACATACAGTTGCAAGGCTGTGCCATGGGTGCCAATATGGCACCGGCTTATGCCAATGTGTTTATGGATCATTTTGAAAGGACATATATTTTTTCCAATTCTAAGTACCATCCGTTTATTCAACAGTACATGCGCTATGTCGATGACACTTTTTTTCTTTGGACAGGCACTCAAGATTTACTAAATGAGTTTTTTTAAATAGTAGCCATCCCACTATAAAATTTACCTTAGAGTTTGATCAAACTCAAATGCCTTTTTTGGATGTTTTGGTAACAGTGATTGATTCCAAACTTGTTACTTCAGTGTATAGTAAGCCCACTGATAAAAAATAATTTATTACGACCAACTAGCTTTCATCCTCAGGGTTTATTTAAGGGTCTCCCTAGAAGTCAATTGTTACGTATCAAACGGATTGCATCAACCCCTGAATTGTATGAGGAAGAATCCTTAAAGACAGTTCAAAAATTTGTAGAGAAAGGATACTCCCATGCTAAATTAATGGAGACACGAAATGAGGTAAAATTAATTTCCAGAAATGAAGAAAAATAAAACAACTAATAAAGTAAAACGTATTCCGTTTATTACATCTTATGATATACATGCCAAAAAGCGAAGAAATATCATTCTAAAACATTGGGGTATACTGGCTACGGATTCGAAGTATGGCCATTTATTTAAATTACCACCAGTGTTCTCCTACAGAAGGGGGAAAAATATCGGTGAATGTATAAAACAGAGACCAAATTTGAGGCAGAAATTGTTGCCCGATAGGGTTAAAGGTACATATCCATGTAGGAATTGTAGTCACTGCAATGGTATTATTTCTGGTGCCTATGTTACACATCCATTGCAGGGCACACGTCACGAAGTAGGTGGCTTCTTTACCTGTGATACTAAGGATGCTATTTATTGTATAAAATGTCCATGTAGTTTAGCTTATGTTGGACAGACTACTAGATCCATGAAAGTGAGACTTAAGGTGGCCATACACCAGCAGATCCGCTCGCTTGGCGATGTCGCCAAGCGAGCGGATCTTCCCCCGATATCCCCACCTACGGGTGGGCGATATCGGGGACCATTTAGGTAAAAAAAAATAATAATCCGATCGTTTGGCCCTGGGGCCAGACGATCGGATTATGTGGGCGGCAATGGGGCAGTCAGATCGGGGACCGCATCAACGAGCCGATGCGGTCCCCGATCCGACCAGATTTTCTAACCTGGCCGATCGAGATCTGGCCAATTTCAGGCCAGATATCGGTCGGCCAGGCCGATCTGCTCTCCCCATACACGGGCCGATTAGCTGCCGAATCGGTCCAAGGGACCCATATCGGCAGCTATAGTCGGCCCGTGTATGGCCACCTTTAATGAACATAAATCTGTCATCCGTAATTATCAGCCTCAATCCCCCCAGAAAAGTATGAAAGGAAAAGAGAGTGAGAAAAAGAGGGAGACTTTGTTAGCTAAACATTTTTTCACACAGGGACATCAGGTGTCACAAGTACAGTGGCAATTTTTAGAAAAAATTGTAGCTACTCAGGGACAGGAGAAAAAAGAAAGTGTTGTCACAAAGAGAATGTTACTGGATCTGGCTTTTGCAATCTCGTCACCCTAAAGGGTTAAATGAGGAATTTAATATGTCCTGTTTTCTATAGGACATCAATAATCACTTGTTTGTGTGCTTTATTTCAGATAAAATATGCTTCTGTGATAGCCTGCAGGGATAGATATTTTCTTTCATCTGTGAATAGGGTAAGAAATTATTCTTTCTTTTCTGTAACTTTGTAATTGAAGTACGAATGGTTTTAATTTTGTAACTTTTTTTTTAACTTTGTAACATTGTTTTTATTTTTAGTATCTGTCAGGATCTGCTTTTTCTACACCACAGAGTCACTTTTGGAATTGGACTGTTATTTGCATTCATGAGTAAATATTGTGATAGTTTGGAGACTATATACTTCTGATAGTTTTTAAGTAAGCACTAAATCACTTTAGGATTTGTAATTAATATTTGTATTTGCACAAATATTGTAAAATTAGTAACATGTTGTTGTTCACATGTACATGCTTATATGAAATTTTTTTTAAGTAGGTTTAGGCACTTTATGTACTATTGTATTCATTTTTATGGATATATTTTTGCACTAACTGTTTAAATTGATTGGTGTCAATCATCGTTAACTAATGGTTATTTATTGCCGTCACTTGTATGTATGTTTATGCTTGACAAAGGGGCTGTCTTTAGGGTTGGGCCCCCATACCAGTACCACTCTAGGGGTGTAAGGCAGTTAGGGTTGGGCCCCCAGTCCACTCTAGGGTGTAAGGCGTTAGGGTTGGCCCCGTACCAGTACCACTCTAGGGGTGTAAGGCAGTTAGGGTTGGGCCCCCGTACCAATACCACTCTAGGGGTGTAAGGCAGTTAGGGTTGGGCCCCGTACCAGTTCTAGGGGTGTAAGGCAGTTAGGGTTGGGCCCCGTACCAGTACCACTCTAGGGGTGTAAGGCAGTTAGGGTTGGGCCCCCGTACCAGTACCACTCTAGGGGTAAGGCAGTTAGGGTTGGGCCCCGTACCAGTACCACTCTAGGGGTGTAAGGCAGTTAGGGTTGGGCCCCCGTACCAGTACCACTCTAGGGGTGTAAGGCAGTTAGGGTTGGGCCCCCTAGGGGTAGGGCCCCCGTACCAGTACCACTCTAGGGGTGTAAGGTAGTTAGGGTTGGGCCCCGTACCAGTACCACTCTAGGGGTGTAAGGCAGTTAGGGTTGGGCCCCGTACCAGTACCGCTCTAGGGGTCAGTACCGCTCTAGGGGTGTAAGGCAGTTAGGGTTGGGCCCCCGTACCAGTACCACTCTAGGGGTGTAAGGTAGTTAGGGTTGGGCCCCCATACCAGTACTGCTCTAGGGGTGTAAGGCAGTTAGGGTTGGGGCCCAGTACCAGTACCACTCTAGGGGTGTAAGGCAGTTAGGGTTGGGCCCCGTACCAGTACCGCTCTAGGGGTGTAAGGGCAGTTAGGGTTGGGCCCCCGTACCAGTACCACTCTAGGGGTGTAAAGGCAGTTAGGGTTGGGCCCCAGTACCAGAACCACTCTAGGGGTGTAAGCAGTTAGGGTTGGGCCCCCATACCAGTACCGCACTAGGGGTGTAAGGCAGTTAGGGTTGGGCCCCCATACCAGTACCGCTCTAGGGGTGTAAGGCAGTTAGGGTTGGGCCCCATACCAGTACCGCTCTAGGGGTGTAAGGCAGTTAGGGTTGGGCCCCCATACCAGTACCGCTCTAGGGGTGTAAGGCAGTTAGGGTTGGGCCCCCATACCCAGTACCACTCTAGAGGTGTAAGGCAGTTAGGGTTGGGCCCCCATACCAGTACCGCTCTAGGGGTGTAAGGCAGTTAGGGTTGGGCCCCTGTACCAGTACAAATCTAGGAGTATAAGGCAGTTAGGGTTGGCCCCCGTACTAGTACCACTCTAGGGGTGTAAGGTAGTTAAGGTTGGGCCTCTGTATCAGTACCGCTCTAGGGGTGTAAGGGAGAGCTATTCTGATACCCTACTGGGAGCTGCTATCTTGCTCCCTTCCCATTTGTTCTGCTGATCGGCTGCTGGGGAGGGGGGGGGGATATCACTCCAACTTGCAGCGCCCAAAGTATAGTGAGAAGTTTATCAGAGCACAGGTCACATGGCTGTGGCACCCTGGGAAATGAAGAATTTGTCCACAGTCCACAGTTTGAGCAGATTTAGGCACTTCTGGGCAGATATCAGTGTCACAAGAAAAAATAGCATTATTCTAAGCAGAAACTATTCCCCAGCCTTTCTTTATCTGCCTGTAACAAGACCAGATGGGGGTGTCCATTATACATCTCTCTTGCCTTTGTGCCTGCTCATAATTCTCTATAACGATGAAACACAATGACCTTAACTCCACTCCCTTGCAGATGACCCCCCCCACAAGTGACTGTATCGTGTAACAGTCTATGGGAAGGGGGAAGTGGGGTGACCACACACAGCAAAAGGAAGTGATTGCTGGATACCTGAAATCCATTGCTGAGAAGCTGCTGAGGCCACCGAGCTGCACGTAGAAGCTGCCTATACATACGTGTAAGCACTGGGTGACCCAAAAACTAAGGGAAATACCTTCTAAATAAAGCTGGGTGCCACCAATAAGGTTCAATACAATTCATTTGCAACATTTTTCTGCCCCTTTACCCTGCCAAGTGCTATTAAATGGTAGCTAGGACTCATCTGCAAGGACTCAATGTAAAAATGTTTCCTTCTGGTAGGGCTAGAACTCATAGGTATCAGTATATTCTATATCAGTATCTACCACCCACTCCTAACCCAACCAAGACTATTTATACACCTGTGCCCGACCCACTCACCAGAGGGGGCAAAGGTTCAAATATAAAACTGTAGAGACTTTCAGCTATTGATAAAGTGGGATAGGATAGGGCGGTGGAAGACAGAGGAACTGGGTGGGGCTTGTGGAGAAGGATAAACTTGTGGGTTCCGCAGTTTCACGTCGGCCCACACACCACTAGACACCAGGGCAAAGTGAGGACATAAAGGTCATACAGTGAAGCTCAGACTAAGGCCAGCAGATGGCAGTAGTGCCCCCTGAAGGGTTTATATGGGGAATTAATATGCCTGTATGGCTCATTGTTTAGCTGGAGATTTCTCAGTCAATATCCCGTGAAGAAAGCTGCCAACTTGACTACTCCATGATAAGTCAACAACTTGCCTGTGTACAGTGCCCAAACTATGGCCTGCCTGACCAATATCTGCCCATGGATTGGCCAAATATCTGTTGTGATGAGGACCTCATTAGTGGGTCTGCAGAGTCCACCTTTGCAGATAAGACCTAACCCAAACCCACCCAACACAAGCCCACATGTTAAGATAGGTTGCCAAATCAAGGTGACACAATCTCAGGATCAAACTTTATTAGATGATTCTAACAGAAGCCATTACTGCTGAACACACTCTCTGCAGCTACCAACAAGTCTCTGTTGGCTAACTTGTACCCAGGTCTAAAAGGAGTGAGACCTCTAGTGGCTAAATCTAACACATATTGCTACATCCTTTCTCTTTTAAAGAAAACAAAAATGTATAACTGCAAACATTGTTTACATATTTCAGTTGCTTCCTGCCTTGTCTGGCCTTGAAGATCTGCTGTTGGAGTTTTTGGTGAAGGCCAATTTTGATCATCATCAAATGGTCTGTGTGGCTTCCAGTCATCAGGTTCTCCAGTCTTCTTTAAATGTCTACGATTTCTTCTCAATACCTTTCCTTCCTCTGTTCTGACTAGGTACGACCGATGTCCTAGGGTTTTTATGACTTTTGCTTTCTGCCGGTGCTTGCTATATTTATCAAGTGGTTGAACCCAAACATTTATCTGAAGAGTTGGTAGATCTCTTGCTGATTTTTTGTAGTACTGTGCCTGGCGATTTTGAGTGAGTTTCAGCTTGGATTTTATGCAACAGCAAGTTCTGGGTTCAGAAGTTGTTTTGTTATTGGTCTTTGTGTGTCTGCTCATTGGTCTCTGAACTGGACTACTGCCCAAGCCTTGTGTGGGTGTATTTCTTAACTCCAATAACATAAGATAGATATCTGTACCTGCTTGTTTTGCTTTTCGCATCAGTTTCTTGGCCATTTTTACTGCAGATTCAGCTTTGCCGTTGCTCTGAGGGTATCCTGGAGAGGAGGTATTGTGCTCAAATTCCCACTTCTTACTAAATTGTTTGAACTCCTCTGAAGTAAACTGGGCAGCATTATCAGAAAACAGTATATCTGGAATGCCATGTCTTGAAAAGTGGGCTTTTAGCTTTTTTATTACTGTTTTTGATCTGGTGTCTTGGGGGTAGTCTACTTCCCAGAAATTGGAATAGTAATCAACTGTTATCAGAAAGTCTTTTTCATTCCAAGTGAATAAATCAGTACCAACTTTTGACCATGGTCTGTCAGGGATTTCATGGGGTTGCAGTGTTTCCTTCAGCTGCTTGTCTCCACAAGATGCACATATTTCCAGGCCCGGATTTGTGGAAAGGCCACAAAGGCCCAGGCCTAGGGCGGCACAAATTGGGGGGCGGCATGCTGCCCCGCCGCACCAAAATCTTAAAGTTTTTTGTCATATATGGAGCAATGGGGACCTCTCCCCCACTGCTCCGTATGCGACTGATTGCATGCGTGATTGCGAGGGTGTGCATGCGTGATTGCGAGTGTGCGCATGCGCGGGGGGGTGTGCGTGTGCCGGTTGCGCATGTGCACGCGCGGGGGGGCGGGGACGCCGACGGACAGGGGGCGGCTTATAAATCCGGCCCTGCATATTTCACATTGCGTTATGAACTTAATTTGATCATTCATACCAGGCCAATACACACATTCCCATGCACGGCGTAGACACTCTTCTATACCTATATGTGAGGAGTGTAGTCTTTCCATAATGTCTTTTCTGAGACTCCCTGGTATGACAACTCTTTCTCCCTTGAATATGATACCCTGATGTATTGACAGTTCATCTCTGATGTGAAAAAAGGGAGAAATTTCAACCGGGGTATAATGTTTATATTTTGGCCAACCTTGTAAAATTATAGTCTTTAGAATTTGCATTGTGGAATCATGTTCTGTGCATGTTTGTATCTCTTTAAGCCTATCTTTACGCAAATATTCACACATATTGATGGTTTCAATATCCTTGTCACCTCCATGTGAGTTGGAAGGCAGGCCCTGCTCAGTGTATCTGCAATTAGTAAATCTTTTCCTGGACAGTAGGAAATGTCACAATCATAGTTTTGCAATCTAAGAAGCATGCGCTGCAGTCTTTTTGGAGCATTTATTAGAGGCTTCTTTGTAATGGTCTCCAGAGGCTTATGATCTGAATGCACTGTTACGTGTCTTCCATATGTGTACTGATGGAACTTCTCCATACCAAAAACAACAGCAGAGTTCTTTCTCAATCTGAGCATAACCATGTTCTGTAGTTGTTAGAGCTCTGCTTGCAAATGCTACAGGTTCTTTCTCCTGCATCAGTGCGGCTCCCAGGCCATTTTCTGAGGCATCACATTGTATTACCACTGCTTGCAAAGGGTTATAGTATTTGAGAGTGGCTGCATCTGCAATACTCTGTTTTACCGAGTCAAAAGCTGTTTGCTGTATTTCTGTCCACTCCCAGAGTGAATCTTTATGTGTTAACTGTCTCAGTGGTTCACACATATCTGGCAAATGGCCACAGAATTTGGAGAGATACATAACCATGCCTAGGAAGTGCTGGACATCTGTTGGGGCAGGCATTTCCTGAATTGCCCTGACCTTTTCTGGATCCACTTTTAAGCCACTTGGGGCCTGATTCACTAAAGGGCGATAAAAATGATCGCACGCTTTTTCGCGTTAAAAAACACAAAATAACTTGCGCGCGATTCACCATAGTATTATCGCGTGTGAAAAATCGCCATTTTCGCATGGGGTATTTCTCGCACTAGTTTTACCGTTTTGCGTTAATTTCCGCGCTGAAAAGAATACGATCACATGATTCACTATAACTTTTGCGCGCTAAATATCGCATTCGGCTATGCGAAAATTAACACCTACTACAGGCAGGCGAAAAATTATACAAAAGTACAGTAAATGATTTTTTGCAATAAAATATGGACTTACAGTGTTATTTATTCAAGTCTGTGTTTCCCCTAGAGTGACGCAGCCGCCAGTTTGCAGCGAAATGTTCATTTTTAATACAGTAATTTTCTGCAAGTATTGGCGTGTATGGCTAACATGGCGTGCGTTCATTTGCGCGACTATTTGTATTTGGCTACAAGTGATGAAATGTTTCGCCAGGCATGGATTCGCAGCGAATTTTTGGACGTGCGTTGAATTTTTTTCACGGCGGATTTTTTCATGCGTTTCTCAAAACAATCTGCCAATGGCAAAACTCATGAAAAAATTTGCCACGCAAAAATTCACCGCACATCCAAAAATTGATACAAGTGTCAAAAAATAATAGTCACAGCAACAATTTTTTTGCCCGCACAACATTTTTGCCGTTTCGTGGATCTTTCGAAAGATTTGCTAATTTTTCACTAAAGAAACCAGAACACATTTGCTCATCACTAGTGGCTACTATTTATATGCTACCATTTATATGTGGCTAAAATTTATATACACCATTTATATGCTTCGACAATTTTTATACACTATTTCTATGCTACCATTCATATGCGGCGATTATTCGCGTAATTTAGCGCATGTACCGGCAAATACCGCAATGAAATAGTCTTTCGCGAGATAAATAACAATTGCAATATCGCGCGTAAAAAAGCGCGAGTATGCTTATAGTGAATCGTGTGAAAAATCGGCAAAATTAAGCGGCGGTAAAAATTTTAGCACACAATAAGAATAGCGCGCGTTTTATCGCCCTTTAGTGAATCAGGCCCTTGATGTCAAAAGATGCCCTATATATGGCACGTCAGTCATTTTAAGCTTAATTTTTCCAGGTTGAGTTTAATGCCTTTTTGTCTACATGTCTATGAAGATTTTCATTCATCCAGGTCATGGTATATCTAGTATAAATAAATTTGAAGCAACTGGACTTGTTTAGTAATCATTGAAGACGTTTCACTACTCATCCGAGCAGCTTCTTCAGTTCAACTGACTGGTATGGGAAGTCCTCAGCATATATACTCTTCCACTAATCCAATCACAATGGCACTTTGTAACTCTTCAGAAAGGTGACAGCTGAAACTCACAGAGGTGTGAATGCTGTGGAGTTACTTTGAAAGGATTACCCAAGTATCATGCAACTCTTCAAACAGGTGTTACTTGTTAGAGTTGCATGAATGGATGTGTGAAGAGTTCTGAAACTGCCGGGGTACAGATGTTAGAACAGCATTGTATGTAGCAGACAGATGGTGTCGAAGTCCCCCGCCTCTGTTAAGGGATGGTTTCTCCACTTTGACATGAATGGCCTCTTTTACACCTCTTTCAAACCAGCGGTCTTCTTTGTCCAAAATTTGGACATTGCTATTTTCAAAGGAGTGTCCCTTGTCTTTTAGGTGTAGAAAGACAGCAGAGTCCTGGCCTGTAGTGTTCGCCCTCCTATGCTGAGCCATTCGCTTGGAGAGCAGTTGCTTTGTCTCCCCAATGTAAAGGTCTGTGCACTCCTCGCTACACTGGACTGCGTATACAACATTGCTTTGTTTTTCCTTTGGTGTTGGATCCTTTGGGTGTACAAGTTTTCGTCTCAGTGTGTTGCTAGGTTTGAAAAACACAGGGATGTGGTGTTTGTTGAAAATTCTCCTGAGTTTCTCCGACACTCCTGCTACATATGGGATGACTATATTGCGCCTTCTCTCTGCCTCAGGACGGTTATTCCTTTTGGTGTTCCTGTTGGGCTTAGTTGCTCTTGTTTTGACAAAGGCCCAGTCTGGGTAGCCACAAGCTTTCAGTGCTCCTCTGAGATGTTTACATTCCTTGTCCTTGGACTCTGTATCAGTTGTTACACTTTCCGCCCTGTGGTGTAGAGTTCTAATGACACCCAGTTTGTGTTCCAGCGGATGGTGGGAATCGAACAACAGATATTGATCCGTGTGAGTGGGTTTCCTGTATACTTCTGTTTTCAAGATACCCCCCTCTTGAATGGATATCAAACAGTCCAAAAAAGCAAGTTTGTTCTCATGGACATCCTCCCTTGTGAACTTGATGTTGTTGTCCACTGAGTTAATGTGTTCTGAAAAGGCCGCCACTTCGTTGGATCTGATTTTAACCCAAGTGCCATCTACATACCTGAACCAGTGACTTGGTGTAGTTCCATTGAATGTGAGTAGGGCCTTCCTTTCCATTTCCTCCATATACAAGTCTGCTACAATGGGAGAAACTGGTAAACCCATTGCACAGCCATGTTTTTGCCTGTAAAATTGGTCCTTGTATTTGAAGTATGTGGTGTTCAGGCACAAATCTAACAATAAACATACTTGGTTGGGACTGAGTTTCGTTCTGCTGCTGAGGGTGTTATCTTTCTGCAGTCGATTTCTTACAGTCTCAGTAGCCTCTGTGGTAGGTATACATGTGAACAGTGAAGTGACATCATATGATACCATAGTTTCTTCTGCCTCTAGTTTGACTCCTTGAATCTTGGTGACAAACTCTTTGGCATTTTGGATATGATGCACTGTTTTACCTACCAATGGGGCTAAGATGTTGGCCAAGTATTTTGCAATGCTGTAAGTCACTGAATTGATGCTGCTGACAATAGGCCTGAGTGGTGCTCCATCTTTATGTATCTTGGGGAGTCCATATAAGCATGGTGTAGCTTCTCTGGGGTACAGGCGGTGGTATAAAGCTCGATCAATGGCTTCCTCCTTTTCAAGTTGTTGTAGGCAATCTATCACCTTTTTCTTGTAACTGCTGCTTGGGTCTCTCCTTAAAGGTTCATATGTATTGCTATCACTGAGTAGCGAGGTCATTTTGCAGTGATAGTCAGTTGTGTTTAGCACAACTCTGCATCGCCCTTTATCTGCTGGCAGGATGGTGATGTTCGGGTCCTTACTGAGAGATGTGAGAGCTCTCCTCTCTTGTGTAGTAAGGTTAGAGGGGGTGCTCTGGCACTTGACAATGCAGCTGACACTTTTAGTCTGAGTTGTTCTGCTTCCTACTCTAACAAGTAACACCTGTTTAAAGAGTTGCATGATACTTTGGTAATCCTTTCAAAGTAACTCCACAGCATTCACACCTCTGTGAGTTTCAGATGTCACCTTTTTGAAGAGTTACATAGTGCCATTGTGATTGGATTAGTGGAAGAGTTACAAAGTGCCATTGTGATTGGATTAGTGGAAGAGTTACACAGTGCCAGTGTGATTGGATTAGTGGAAGAGTTACACAGTGCCAGTGTAATTGGATTAGTGGAAGAGTTACATAGTGCCAGTGTGATTGGATTAGTGCAAGAGTTACAAAGTGCCATTGTGATTGGATTAGTGGAAGAGTTACAAAGTGCCATTGTGATTGGATTAGTGGAAGAGTTACAAAGTGCCATTGTGATTGGATTAGTGGAAGAGTTACAAAGTGCCATTGTGATTGGATTAGTGGAAGAGTTACAAAGTGCCATTGTGATTGGATTAGTGGAAGAGTTACAAAGTGCCATTGTGATTGGATTAGTGGAAGAGTTACAAAGTGCCATTGTGATTGGATTAGTGGAAGAGTTACAAAGTGCCATTGTGATTGGATTAGTGGAAGAGTTACAAAGTGCCATTGTGATTGGATTAGTGGAAGAGTTACAAAGTGCCATTATGATTGGATTAGTGGAAGAGTACATATGCTGAGGACTTCCCATACCAGTCAGTTGAACTGAAGAAGCTGCTCGGATGAGTAGTGAAACGTCTTCAATGATTACTAAACAAGTCCAGTTGCTTCAAATTTATTTATACTAGATATTTTTGTCTACATCTTTCTAGAAGCTTGATCATTTTCAGATCATGATCCCCGGTGGCAGATTCTAGGCTGTCACCTTCACCAACAATAAGTATGTTATTCCCATTGGCATTCTGAGCCATCTACAGGTATATCTCCACAATGGGGTGGAAAAAGTTGTCCAGTAACTTGATTTCTCATCTAGCTCCACATGCCAGAATCCGTTTTTAACATCACATACTGAAAATATCTGGGTTTCTGATAAATCTGGCAGAATATCTTCTATTGTAGGCATTGGGTAATGATTCCTTCTTAGGGCTTAGTAAGTGGTTTAGGATCTATACATATCCTTAGTTTGCCTGATGGTTTCGTTACTATTACCAAGCTACTTATCCAGTCAGTGCTCTTCTGTACTGGTTCTATAATGTGCCTGCTGTCTAAATCCTGAAGTTCTTCTTTTAGTGGTTGCATCAAAGCTACAGGTACTCTCCTTGTGGGTAGCCTGGATGGTTCTATGGCAGTATTGACCTCCAGTTTATATTTGCCTTCCAGGCATCCATCCCCTTTAAATAGGTCAGCATAGTTTGCTTGTATTATCTGTAAATCTAAATCACAGTCCAGCTTTTCTGGAGAACTTTGGAGACTTGCAGAGCCCTGTAGAGCCATTATGTTGTGAAACTGCACTTTTATTAAGTCCATAGCCTGCACAGCTTTTACTCCCAGCAGTGGCACATGATTTTTTACAACAGTAAACTCCAGCCTGCAACTCTTTTTATTACACGGGTTATGAAGTTTTAGTCTGCATTTACCCATAGGTTTCAGAATACTTTTGTTGTACATCATAAGTACTTGGTCAGTGTGCTCTAGTTTAACTTCTTTTTTTAAGCATATGGCAAGGAATAACATTGCAGCTTGCCCCACAGTCCAGCTGAAACGTAATGGGCTTTTTATCTAGAAGAAAAGTGGCAAAAAAGTTGTGTGATGGTGGGCCCTGGGCAAATGCCCCTTTTGTCCATTTATTAAAATGACCCTGCCACCGGGACAATGTTTCACTGTCCCTCTGACTCTGATAGAAAGTTTTTGAAATTATTTTAATAGCCAATGGCCAGGTTAGAGATGTATGGGTCAGAAATTCTTGACCTGCACCTGGCCCAGACAAAAAAAATTAACCATTGGTGGGTTTACCACATTTACACTTTGCTGCTGATTGTAGTTGCAGCCACATTATGTCTCTGTGCTGTCAGTCTGTGCGACTTGCTGCTCTGCCTGCACTGGGCTGAGAAATGATTTTGTTTGCCACAGAGCCTGCAGGTCTGAGCATAAACAGGGCATTTCATTTTGTCTCTTTCATGCCTTTTACCACAGTATTTACACAGTATTGATACTCCCTGTATTTTATATCTTATCTTGCCTTTGCCTGTTACTGCATGTACCATACTCTCAGATGGGCCCCCAATCATTTTCAGACTATCTTTTGTCAGCTCAGAGGCTCTGCAGATCTGGAGACATTTTCCCAGGGCCAAATTCTCTTCCCTAAGCAGTCTCTCTCTCAGGTGTGTGTCTCTGATTCCACATACTATTCTGTCTCTGATGAGGGAATCTCGTATATCCCCCAAATTCACAAGTGGATGCTAGTATTTTCAGTTCTGTGACACACGTGTCAATATTTTCCCCAGGATCCTGATTCCTTGAGAAGAATGTATATCTGCCCACAGTTTCATTCTTTTTTGGATCACAGTACTTATCAAATGCCTGGATTATGTCTCTTAAAGTGGTATTATCATCTCTGCCACTTGTTTTGCTTTAAGTCTGTGAGATTTCTCTGCCCTTTTCCCCAATCAAATAATAAAAGAGCTTTATTTTGAGGTTCTCATCACTGGGTGCTACTGTGAGTGTGCACAACAGAGACCCTTTCCGCACACCCTAGCTCTCCAAATTTGAACGCCCGGTGCACACTGCTGGAGGGATCGGCACCCTCCCAAAACTACTAGAGCAACAAAAAGCAAAATGGCACTCAGGGCTGCAAGGGAATAAATTCTTTAAAAAATTTTATTGCAGAGGTACAACGTTTCGAGGCAAAGTAGCCCCTTTATCAAGCATGCTTCATAAAGGGGCTACTTTGCCTTGAAATGTTGCACCTCCGCAATAAACTTTTTTAAAGAATTTATTCCTTTGCAGCCCTGAGTGCCATTTTGCTTTTTGTTGCTCTGCTACTGTGAGTGCCACATACAGGCCGAACGCCTCTTTCCAGTGGTTCCAAGGTTGGGAGACGTTACATTTAATCTCTCAGGGGGTTTTAGTCCGCTCTCCATATTATGTGAATATTAGCAGTGAGTGTTACAGTTATAGCTGTACCCCAGTCACAACTGCAGGGTGCAGCTTTATTTTTTACTTTCATTCCAGTCAGCTTTTCACTCCAAGGTTCTGTTCCCTATTGCCACCATGTTAAGATAGGTTGCCAAATCAAGGTGACACAATCTCAGGATCAAACTTTATTAGATGATTCTAACAGAAGCCATTACTGCTGAACACACTCTCTGCAGCTACCAACAAGTCTCTGTTGGCTAACTTGTACCCAGGTCTAAAAGGAGTGAGACCTCTAGTGGCTAAATCTAACACATATTGCTACACCACATATACTGCCGGTTTTATGGCTGCCTAAGGACCGCTCTCCCAAATGCCTTATTAGTTCAACACTTGCAACTGAAATCATTTGAATTTCAGGCCACTATAAAGGGGCCACACAAACCAACAAAATGTGCCAGAGGGTTAAGAATTAACGTGAACTTGCTTATTTATAACAGAACAGGCACATCTATAAACAGCGATTGTGTATCCTCAGAGTTTGTTCTGTGTGGAACATGAACTTTTCTTCTGGAAAGTTCAGACTTTGAAATGCTCATCATTTTGTTGATAGAATATATTCTGTGCTACAGAATCGTCCTATCTGAACCCGTGGCAATATGGCTTTGCTGTGGCCTTGTTGTGTCACTAACATGCAAATGGTACTTAGTGCCCCAGTTTGCTCATTATGTGCCTCTTCCAAATGTAAAGACAATTGTCATTGTGCATAAGCCTTATCTGTTCAACACTTGCAACTGAAATCATTTGAATTTCTGGCAACTCTATAAACAGCGATTGTGTATCCTCTGGGTGTGTTCTGTGCATGCATTTGTATATTGCTCAATAAAGAACTCACACAGGAGTCGACTGTGATTTGTAGTTGCATTTTTATTCATGCCAAGAGCAGAAGCTAAAATAGAAGCTTAATGCGAATGCAATAGGTTGCAGCATCCATATAACATGTACTGTAAATGAACATGAACTCGCTTATTTACAAGAGAACAGGCACATCGATAAACAGCGATTGTGTATCCTCTGTCTGTGTTCTGTGTGTGCGTATGTATATTAAGAAGGAACATGAGCTCCCCCTGTTGGTCGGTGCTTGAGTTTCAAGGAGAAATTCTTCTGGCAAGTTCAGACTTTCAAGGGCTCATCATTCTGTGCTACAGAATCGTCCTATCTGAACCCGTGGAAATATGGCTTTGCTGTGGCCATGTTGTGTCACTAACATGCAAATGGTACTTAGTGCCCCAGTTTGCTCATTATGTGCCTGTGTGTGAGACCCAGCCCCCCAGGGCCAATTAATATGCAGAATAATCCTCCAATGAGAATCCCAGCTGATCAACTGATAGGCTCCCTTTGATTACACATGGAAAACAGTTCACCAATGTGAATTCTACTGACCAAAATCTTAATTACATACAGAGATTACTGGGATATGTTGGCTTCATTATATGGCACAGGAATCAGACATGGGGATAAAGGGACAGACTTGTTCAGTGCTGGGAAAACTGTGCTTAATGCTCCCAACTCCAATTGCAGGAACAGAGAACAGGGAGCCAGATTTATACAGATCAGCTGGGATTCCCATTGGAGGATTATTCTGCATATTAATTGGCCCTGGAGAGCTGGGTCTCACACACAGGCACATAATGAGCAAACTGGGGCACTAAGTACCATTTGCATGTTAGTGACACAACATGGCCGCCCACACTGGGAGCCCCTCCTGTTGCTGGGGACATAGTGCCCGTTAGGGGCATTTTTACACAAAATGATATTGTTTCCCCCAATCAGAGTATGGGCTCTATTACAAAGTGACATATTGAAAGAAAAGGAGCTATCAAGGCTGTTCATGGATTCATGGAAACACAAAAAGATGCATTATACTGATCTTCCCACCATGGGAATTTCCTGAGGAACAAATGAACTGTATTGATTTGGTTGCGATACCCAATATTCACAATTAAACACATGGGAGAGAACTGCTGCCCCTCCACACAGACCTGTTCCTAGTTGCACCCAACCACTTCCCTCCCCACTTTATGGGACCCCTCACCTCCATGTATGTGAGATATGGTGATACCACAACCAGCCAATTATACCATTGCTACACAAACTCCATCCTGCGGCTTGTTCTCAATAGTTTTGATACTCAGTAAAGAACTCACACAGGAGTCGACTGTGATTTGTAGTTGCATTTTTATTCATGCCAAGAGTAGCTGCTAAAGTAGAAGCTTAATGCGAATGCAATAGGTTGCAGCATCCATATAACATGTACTGTAAATGAACATGAACTCACTTATTTACAACAGAACAGGCACATCTATAAACAGCGATTGTGTATCCTCAGTCTGTGTTCTGTGTGTGCGTATGTATATTAAGAAGGAACATGAGCTCCCCCTGTTGGTCGGTGACTGAGTTTCAAGGAGAATTTCTTCTGGCAAGTTCAGACTTTCAAGGGCTCATCATTTTGTTAATAAAATATATTCTGTGCTACAGAATCGTCCTATTTGAACCCGAGGCATTATGGCTTTCCTGTGGCCATGTTGTGTCACTAACATGCAAATGGTACTGTGCCATATAATGAAGCCAAAATATCCCAGTAATCTCTGTATGTAATTAAGATTTTGGTCAGTAGAATTCTCATTGGTGAACTGTTTCCATGGGTAATTAATGGGCACTTATCAGTTGACCAGCAGGAATTCTCATTGGAGGATTATGTTGCATATTAATTGGCCCTGGAGGGCTGGGTCTCACACACAGGCACATAATGAGCAAACTGGGGCACTAAGTACCATTTGCATGTTAGTGACACAACAAGGCCACAGCAAAGCCATATTGCCTCGGGTTCAGATAGGACAATTCTGTAGCATAGAATATATTCTATCAACAAAATGATAAGCCCTTGAAAGTCTGAACTTTCCAGAAGAATTTCTCCTTGAAACTCAAGCACCGACCAACAGGGGGAGCTCATGTTCCTTCTAAATATATAAATGCACACACAGAACACACCCAAAGGATACACAATCGCTGTTTATAGAGTTGCCAGAAATTCAAATGATTTCAGTTGCAAGTGTTGAACAGATAAGGCTTATGCACAATGACAATTGTCTTTACATTTGGAAGAGTGGTCCGTGGGTAGCCATAAAACTGGCAGCATCTGTGGACTTGTGTTGGGTGGGTTTGGGCTAGGTCTTATCTGCAAAGGTGGGTCACGAATGGAATGCAAGCCTTACTACTCAGAAGACCCCAACTTCTCTTTCCACCCCAGCCCCTTCCACTGACAAATACACTAAAGAGCCCACCACTTTATGATTTCAGCCCTAACGTCATTAGAAGGGTCAGGTCAGAACTGGTTCTTAAGCTCCTTATCCACCTTGAGCTGGGTGGGGCCAGGGTTAAGAAGGGGGCGTGTCTGGGCCAGGTGCAGGTCAAGAATTTCTGACCCATACACCTCTAACCTTTCCAAACTTTCCATCAGAGTCAGAGGGACAGAGAAACATTGTCCCGGTGGCAGGGTCATTTTAATATATGGACAAAAGGGGCATTTGCCCAGGGCCCACCATTACACCTTTCATCTGGGATATCTTTTGGCAGACCCATACCCTAGAGATGGCAGACCCCTTATTTTTATCAACCAGAAGAGCTCTACCATGTGGTTATATGGCTTTGCCTTTTTTTGTGGCATCTCCATTTTGTCATTTTTCTGCTTCCAGGGCTGTTGATCCAAGGCGGTACACTTGGGGGTGCTCACTGAAGCAGACATGAACAGTGAGGAGACACCCAATTATGCTCACGCCATACAAAGCTTGGCTCACTGCACTAAAACTCTACCACCTAAAACCCCCTCTCCTCTCCGCTGGACTACCACTCTGGGCTAACTCCCACCCACCCCATTTCAAGCAAATATCATCAGAGTCTGGTCCACCTGGGGAATTTGCACATTGGGTGAAATACTAACAGGCGGTACCTTAACACCAAGAGATCAATTCAAGCACTCACAAACCCCAAGTAACACTCCCATAGTACTCCTATCTCCAACTACGACATGCCCTCCAGGCACAATTTAGGGGACGTGCACCAAGCCTGACCACATCTAGACTAGAACTAAACCTCTGAAGCCCTTCAACCAAAAAACTTACTACAACACTATATGCGCTCCTCCTATCAACAGTTAAGTCCCCATTTGGTACAGCCTATACAATGCGTATACAATGGATGAAGCCACTGACAGGGCCTATGATTACCTTGTCTCAACTAGAGACAGATTGATACCATTCAAGATAATACACAGACTTCACTTAACCCCCCTGAGACTATATCGTATGAAAAGGCGTGAATCATACCAGTGCCCCAAATGGAATGCCCCAGAGGCAAACTATATACATCTTCTTTGGCAATGCCAGACCGTCCAATCCTACTGGGCACAAGTAATCAGGGCCGCCATTGGGGGGGGGACTGTTGTCCCGGGCCCGGACGATATCTTCGCTTTAAAGGGGGCCCGGCCATGATACAGGTTTTTTTTAGCTCGGGCCCCCTTTAAAGAACTACGGGCCCTGTCATTAGTGGCCAGTGTGAAATTTGATTGGTTGTGTCCATACGCACGGGGCGCAACCATATAAAAGGTACAGATCAGCTGGGAGCCTGAACTAGAAGACACAGCCAGAGGAAGTCGCTGGGGGGGGGGGGTGGAGCTGGAAGAAGCCACAGGGGAGCCAGAGGGAGTTGCTGAGTGGGGGGGCTGGGGGGGATCTGGAGGAAGCCGCTGTTGGGGGGGGAGCTGGAGGGAGTTGCTGGGGGGGCTGGAGAAAGTCGCTGATGAGGCGGAGCTGGAGGAAGTTACTGGGGGGAGCTGGAGGAAGTCGCTGGTGGGGGGGCTGGAGCTGGAAGATGCTGGGGGAGCTGTGCAGATGTTGGGGGGAGCTGGGGCACATATCAAGAGGGGGGAACTGCAGGAATTCAATGGGGGGGAGCCGGAGGATGCTTGGGGGGTGGGAGCTGGAGGATAGTGGGAAGGATGTTAGGGGGAGCTGGAGGATGCTGAGGGGGAGGAACTGGAGGACAAGGGAGGGGGGTTAACTGGAGGATGCTGAGGGGGAAGAGCTGGAGGACAAGGGAGGGGGTTAACTGGAGGATGCTGGGGAGATGCTGGCTACTAATGTTTTAGGGGGCCCCGGCTACCAATGTCTGTGTGTCCTTTTTACTGATGGGAGGCGCCACTGGGGGGCAGGTCGTGGGTGGAGGGGGGCCCAGAAAATTTTGTTGTGAGGGGCCCCATGATTTCTGATGGTGGCCCTGCAAGTAATGAGAAAAGAGAAAACCTCCCTCCCAAACCTCCTAACACCCATGTTTGCTTATTGGGCGTGGTCAATGGCCTTATCCCAACAGCCCACATGAGAATTCTCTTTTGAAGCCTACTGTTCTATGCTAGAAAATGTATACTGCTACACTGGATGGCTCAATCCCCTCCCACAATAGATAGATGGCTCATCGGAATGCTACTCCCCCTGTTCCAACTCACATACACTGCCGGGGGGGGGGGTGTCCTCAGAATTATGAAAAAGTCTGGAGGACCTCCCTGTAAGCTCCAGGAGACACCCCACCATCAGGACCACTAACCCAGATTAGATCAAATGCAAATGTCATTGCGTATCTTGTATAAACAAAACATAAGGACAACATGATGTAAAACCGCATGATGTTTATTAGTTTGACATGTTTGTATGCTTTTTCTTTTTCTTTTTTTCTTCTGTATGTTTAAAAATGCAAAAATAAAAACCTTTAAAAAAAATGAGTGGGTCGGGCACCGGTGTATAAATAGTCTGGGTTGGGTTAGGAGTGGTTTGTAGATACTGATATAGGATATACTGATGTCTATGAGTTACTAGACCTACCAGAAGGAAACGTTTTTTCCTTGCAGATGAGTCCTAGCTACCATTTAATAGCACTTGGCATGGCAAAGGGGCAGAAATATGTTGCAAATTAATTGTATTGAACCTTATTGGTGGCACCCAGCTTTATTTAGGAGGTAGTTCAGCTTTCCCTTAGTTTTCGGGTTGCCCAGCGCTTACACGTATATATAGGCAGCCTGTACAGTATGTGCAGCTCGGTGGCCTCAGCAGCTTCTCAGCAAAGGATTTCTCGGAAATTAAGATTGATTAAACAGTATCAAAAGTCAGACTCATATCCGGCAACCACTTCCCTCTGCTGCGGTCATACACCGTTGCACAATACAGTCACCGGGGGCTCATCTGCAAGGGAGTGGTGCTAAGGTCATTGTGTTTCATCGTTATAGAGAATTATGAGCAGGCACAAAGGCAAGAGAGATGTATAATGGACACCCCCATATGGTCTTGTTACAGGCAGATAAAGAAAGGCTGGAGAATAGTTTCTGCTTGGAATAATGCTATTTTTTCTTGTGACACTGATATCTGCCCAGAAAGTGCCTAAATCTGCTCAAACTGTGGGTTGTGGGTGCTTATATTGGGTACAGTATGTGACTGCTTGATGCCCCCCATTTCTTGTGTGGTCGCCCCCTGTTCTTGATCTGGTGGTGGAGCCTAAAAAAAAGGGAACCCCGGAGTGGAGGAGGCAGAGTTATTACCTTCACTAGTAGTCAAGGTAGACACAACAACACAAGAGTGTTGTGTCCCCACCTGGGTGACCGATAGTCAGTGCCCATGACTCAATTTTACAACCTTTGGTGATTTACGTGGACCACTTTCTACAACCCTTAAGCTGGCCATACACGCACCGATAATATCATACAAAACCTCGTTTCGTACGATATTCGGTGCGTGTATGGCATGTCGATGGAAGCTGCTGATATCGGTCGACTCGCCGATCGGACCGGTTAAAAGATTTTGATCGGGCGCCATAGAAGGCACCTGACCAAAATCTGCCGTCAGGGCAGAATCGGCAGAAGGAGGTAGAAATCCTATTGTTTCTACCTCCTTATCTGCTGTTTCAGCCCTGACGGTGTGTGGCGGGTCTGACGATGTTTTGTGCGACGTGTGTGGCCACCTTTAGTCCAGTAATCCTCCTCATATATCCGTGACTTTTTGAGTAAACTTAAGAGATCTTTTCCACTACCCCCAAACACATTATTAGCCACAATGTATGTCACATCTCTGTACACTCTCATCCCCACTGACCAAGGCATTGAGGTTGTTCGCAGCTCATTGATACAAAACATTGACCGTGCTCGACCGAAAACAGAATTTCTCATCACCTTGTTGGAATTGTGTTTGAAATTGAACTACTTTAAATTTGAACTCTGCAACTACCTACAACTGAGTGGGACAAGTATGGGCTCAAATGTCGCCCCTGCGTTTGCCAACTTATATATGACAGCATACAAACAACACCACATTTATTTTGTCTTCAGCAAACACATTTATAGATTGTGGCACTTTATAGACGACCTGATCATACTTTGGACAGGCACTATGGAACAGTTTCAAAGCTAAATGCCCCACACTCGCCCATACGCTTCACGGCAAACTGTAGCACCACAGACTTGTCTTTTCTAGACCTCCTTCTTACCGTTACAGGTACCAATGTAAGCACAAAAACACACATGAAATCCACGGATAGAAATACCTTACTTCACTACAGATCCTGTCACCGCCCCCACATCTGTTGCGAAGCATCCCCTATTCACAAATGCTAAGGATGGTCCAGAACAACTCAGACCGTACCACACTCAAGATCCAATTAGACAAGCTAGTGGAACGCTTCTCACAAAGGGGACATCCATTACATTACAGACAAAAGGCAATGCTACCCTCCCAGGACTCACTCACAAAAATATTGAGAAACCGACCAGATGTGAATGAAAAGAATGACTTACGTTCCTAACCACCTATACCACCTTCTACTGAAAAGGTTAGAAGTGCCATCTACAACCACTGGTCAGTAGTACAAACCCCTGTGTTCAAGGAGCCACCACGGATAGCCCACAAGAGAGGACAGAACCTAAGGGACTTACTGGTTAAAAATGACCCCACTCACTGTTACCAGTGCCCTCCACCTGGCTACTATCTTCAAAGGCCCTACTTTCCATCATCCCCACTCGGGTAAAGTTATCCAAATTAAACACAGGGTCACATGTACCTCCAAATTTATTATTTACATGATTAAATGCCCATGTGGACTGATGTACGTGGGGAAGACCATCACCAATTTCAGAGACAGAATGGCTAATCATCGCTCGGCTACAGGGCCGCCATCAGGGGGGCACAGGGGGTACAGTTGTCCTGGGCCCGGACGATTTGAACTTTAAAAGGGGGCCCGGCTGTGCTACAGTTTTTTTAGTAGCTCGGGCCCCCTTTAATCAATTCCGGGCCCCTGTCATTGGTGGTCAGCGGTAATCCTATTGGTCGCGCCCCGTGCGTACATGCACGTCAGTACGCACGGGGCGCAACCTTATAAAGGGCCTGACGTCTTTCGGCACTTAGAAGCGCAGTGCTGTCGGGAACGAAGGACCTCGCCGGAGGAGCCGCCACAGGAGCCGCCACAGGAGCCGCCACAAGAGCCGCACAAGACAAGGGGGGCTGTGCTCTGCTGGCTGCCAATGTACTAGGGGGGCTCTGCTGGCTGCCAATGTACTGGGGGGCCCTGCTGGCTGCCAATGTACTAGGGGGGCCCTGCTGGCTGCCAATGTACTAGGGGGGCCCTGCTGGCTGCCAATGTACTAGGGGGGCCCTGCTGGCTGCCAATGTACTAGGGGGGCCCTGCTGGCTGCCATTGTACTAGGGGGGCACTGCTGGCTACCAATGTACTAGGGGGGCCCTGCTGGCTACCAATGTACTGGGGGGGGTCACTGCTGGCTACCAATGTACTGGGGGGGCACTGCTGGCTACCAATGTACTAGGGGGGCACTGCTGGCTACCAATGTACTAGGGGGGGCACTGCTGGCTACCAATGTACTAGGGGGGTCACTGCTGGCTACCAATGTACTGGGGGAGCACTGCTGGCTACCAATGTACTAGGGGGGGCACTGCTGGTTACCAATGTACTAGGGGGGCCCTGCTGGCTACCAATGTACTAGGGGGGCCCTGCTGGCTGCCATTGTACTAGGGGGGCACTGCTGGCTACCAATGTACTAGGGGGGCCCTGCTGGCTACCAATGTACTGGGGGGGGTCACTGCTGGCTACCAATGTACTGGGGGGGCACTGCTGGCTACCAATGTACTAGGGGGGCACTGCTGGCTACCAATGTACTAGGGGGGGCACTGCTGGCTACCAATGTACTAGGGGGGTCACTGCTGGCTACCAATGTACTGGGGGAGCACTGCTGGCTACCAATGTACTAGGGGGGGCACTGCTGGCTACCAATGTACTAGGGGGGCCCTGCTGGCTACCAATGTACTAGGGGGTCACTGCTGGCTACCAATGTACTAGGGGGGCCCTGCTGGCTACCAATGTACTGGGGGGTCACTGCTGGCTACCAATGTACTGGGGGGGCACTGCTGGCTACCAATGTACTAGGGGGGCACTGCTGGCTACCAATGTACTGGGGGGGGGTCTGCTGGCTACCAATGTACTAGGGGGTCACTGCTGGCTACCAATGTACTAGGGGGGCCCTGCTGGCTACCAATGTACTGGGGGGTCACTGCTGGCTACCAATGTACTGGGGGGGCACTGCTGGCTACCAATGTACTAGGGGGGCACTGCTGGCTACCAATGTACTGGGGGGTCACTGCTGGCTACCAATGTACTGGGGGGGGCCTGCTGGCTACCAATGTACTAGGGGGGGCACTGCTGGCTACCAATGTACTAGGGGGGGCCTGCTGGCTACCAATGTACTAGGGGGTCACTGCTGGCTACCAATGTACTAGGGGGGCCCTGCTGGCTACCAATGTACTGGGGGGGTCACTGCTGGCTACCAATGTACTGGGGGGGCACTGCTGGCTACCAATGTACTAGGGGGGCACTGCTGGCTACCAATGTACTGGGGGGGGTCACTGCTGGCTACCAATGTACTGGGGGGGCACTGCTGGCTACCAATGTACTGGGGGAGCACTGCTGGCTACCAATGTACTAGGGGGGGCACTGCTGGTTACCAATGTACTAGGGGGGCCCTGCTGGCTACCAATGTACTAGGGGGGCCCTGCTGGCTGCCATTGTACTAGGGGGGCACTGCTGGCTACCAATGTACTAGGGGGGCCCTGCTGGCTACCAATGTACTGGGGGGGGTCACTGCTGGCTACCAATGTACTGGGGGGGCACTGCTGGCTACCAATGTACTAGGGGGGGGCCTGCTGGCTACCAATGTACTAGGGGGGGCCCTGCTGGCTACCAATGTATTAGGGGGGCACTGCTGGCTACCAATGTACTAGGGGGGGGCCTGCTGGCTACCAATGTACTAGGGGGGCCCTGCTGGCTACCAATGTCTCATGTCTGGGAGTCCTTTGTATTTATGGGAGGGGGGCCCAGAAAATTTTGTTGTGAGGGACCCCGTGATTTCTGATGGCGGCCCTGCTCGGCTATAAGGACTGCACTTTCCACCGGCAAGGGTGATACACCAGTGGCTAAATATTTTTTGGAATATAAACATACACTAGCATGAGGAGTATGATTATTGACTATGTTCCTGAACCCCCCAGAGGAGGAAACTGTGAGAGACTGCTACTTCAGACTGAATTAAAATGGATCCATAGATTGGATACCATCAGCCCACTGGGACTGAATGAACTAATCTCCTATGCTCCTTTCTACTAATATCTGACTTATTTACCCTTGCATCCATACTAGCAACTGAGAACATCTCTATACTACCGTTATTGGTTCATTGGTCTTGATTTACCCTGTGAAATATTTTCACACAATTGGTGATTTCCATGAACCCGGTGCTGCTTTATATATGATACACCATATGTTCCACTTGTAGCTACCTAGTAAACATCGTACCCAGAATAATTGTACCTTCACTCTTTACAATATATGAAGTATCCTGGCATTTTAACCTTAAGTTCAGTTGCTAAAGCCCATGGCACTGTGATACATGTTAGCGTTGCTATAACAACATGTATCCCACCAAGTCCTGTAACTCCTCATTTGCTCTATAACCAGGGTCGGACTGGCCCAGACCCGACCCTTACCTGCGTTCCCCCTGCCCGACCGCTCCTGCCCCGGCGTGTTAAATTATGTACGTTCGGGGGAGGACGTCGGGTGAGGGGCCTTGTGAGAGGGGTCAGGGGGGCCCCTGCAAAGGGGGGGAGGAGGGAATTAGGGGACACGGCTGACGGGGGCACCTGCAGGGCCCCTGGGGCGGAAGCCCAGTGGGCCCTTCACCCCCCCAGTCCGACCCTGTCTATAACAGACCTTTGCTGCATGCAACACACGCTAAACTTACAACTTCTGTTGTAATATAACATAATATCCTGGGCACAAGCCTTCTTGACAATAATTAAATAATAAGTCCGCAAAAAGAGACAAAAAAATTAAAAATATAAATCTTTATTCTAATCCATTAAAAAATCATACCCCATGTATGCAGCCTAACGCGTTTCATGCTAATCCAGCACTTAATCATAGGCTCACCAACATTTATTTGCACATCTATATATACATGGTAAAACATCCACCCACTTTAATTTAAGACCAATCAATGTAGAGTAGGCTCCAACCCCCACCACTACAGACAATTCAATCAATTAACTCCATCAAATACAGACATAACATGGGGTTATAGAGTAAAAATACAATTGTTTCAGAGTAAGTCATATCTTTTCACACAAAGCAAGTAACATCAAAAGTAAAATTCAAACCTAAAGGGATACGTGTATGTAAATAAAAAAATCCAGTAAACTTCTCGCTGACGGAGAAGGGTAAGGGTATCTCCTCCTCTCCTACCAGTCTTTATCTGTTCTATCACTTGTACTGAAAAGAACTTTTCATCACTATTATTGCACTCTGCAAAGTGTCTAGTGACATTGCTCTTAAATGCATATTTAGTATTACAAATCTGACTAATATGTTCTCTTACTCTGTCTTTACAAGCCTTCTTGACACTCTTAAGGTGGCCATTCACGTGAAGATCCGCTTGCTTGGGTGGGCGATATCGGGGAAAATGTAGGCTTATTCGAGGCCAAATTATATTGGCGGCAAAAAGTCCTGTGAGTGCGGATCCTCTTCTTGCTGCTTCTGTTAATCTACTTTCACCTGCACCCAGGCTCCTGTACTTCCCCAGTAGATGTGAGTGCTGGCATCTTTATGGAGATATATATATATAATATACAGTATGATTATTTCCCTATGGGAACAAACTGTAAATTATATCCTTATAAATGGTGCTTAGCGATGTTATTAGTTATAATCGCAGCTTAGTGATGTCATTTCTGTCACATGACTCACTAAAACTTATATATTATAATAAATAAAGTACCCCCTGTTGTAAAATATGAGGATATTAGAAGTCACCAAGGAGTTCCATGAAGCACTTCTGCTTTTATAATATCCCTATATGTTACAATAGGGGGCACTTTATTCACTATATATTATAAGGAACTCCTCTGTGACTTATAATATCCCTATATGTTACAATAGGGGGCACGTTATTCACTATATATTATAAGGAACTCCTCTGTGACTTATAATATCCCTATATGTTACAATAGGGGGTACTTTATTCACTATATATTATAAGGAACTCCTCTGTGACTTATAATATCCCTATATGTTACAATAGGGGGCACTTTATTCACTATATATTATAAGGAACTCCTCGGGGACTTATAATATCCCTATATGTTACAATAGGGGGCACTTTATTCACTATATATTATAAGGAACTCCTCTGTGACTTATAATATCCCTATATGTTACAATAGGGGGCACTTTATTCACTATATATTATAAGGAACTCCTGTGTGACTTATAATATCCCTATATGTTACAATAGGGGGCACTTTATTCACTATATATTATAAGGAACTCCTCTGTGACTTATAATATCCCTATATGTTACAATAGGGGGCACTTTATTCACTATATATTATAAGGAACTCCTTGGGGGCTTATAATATCCCTATATGTTACAATAGGGGGCACTTTATTCACTATATATTATAAGGAACTCCTCGGGGACTTATAATATCCCTATATGTTACAATAGGGGGCACTTTACTCACTATATATTATAAGGAACTCCTCTGTGACTTATAATATCCCTATATGTTACAATAGGGGGTACTTTACTCACTATATATTATAAGGAACTCCTCTGTGACTTATAATATCCCTATATGTTACAATAGGGGGTACTTTATTCTCTATATATTATAAGGAACTCCTCTGTGACTTATAATATCCCTATATGTTACAATAGGGGGTACTTTATTCACTATATATTATAAGGAACTCCTCTGGGACTTATAAAATCCCTATATGTTACAATAGGGGGTACATTATTCACTATATATTATAAGGAACTCCTCGGGGACTTATAAAATCCCTATATGTTACAATAGGGGGTACTTTACTCACTATATATTATAAGGAACTCCTCGGGGACTTATAATATCCCTATATGTTACAATAGGGGGTACTTTATTCACTATATATTATAAGGAACCCCTTGGGAGCTTATAATATCCCTATATGTTACAATAGGGGGTACTTTATTCACTATATATTATAAGGAACTCCTCGGGGACTTATAATATCCCTATATGTTACAATAGGGGGCACTTTATTCACTATATATTATAAGGAACTCCTCGGGGACTTATAATATCCCTATATGTTACAATAGGGGGCACTTTACTCACTATATATTATAAGGAACTCCTCAGGGGCTTATAATATCCCTATATGTTACAATAGGGGGCACTTTACTCACTATATATTATAAGGAACTCCTCGGGGACTTATAATATCCCTATATGTTACAATAGGGGGCACTTTATTCACTATATATTATAAGGAACCCCTCGGGGCTTATAATATCCCTATATGTTACAATAGGGGGCACTTTATTCACTATATATTATAAGAAACTCCTCGGGGACTTATAAAATCCCTATATGTTACAATAGGGGGCACTTTACTCACTATATATTATAAGGAACTCCTCAGGGGCTTATAATATCCCTATATGTTACAATAGGGGGCACTTTACTCACTATATATTATAAGGAACTCCTCGGGGACTTATAATATCCCTATATGTTACAATAGGGGGCACTTTATTCACTATATATTATAAGGAACCCCTCGGGGACTTATAATATCCCTATATGTTACAATAGGGGGCACTTTATTCACTATATATTATAAGGAACTCCTCGGGGACTTATAATATCCCTATATGTTACAATAGGGGGCACTTTATTCACTATATATTATAAGGAACCCCTCGGGGACTTATAATATCCCTATATGTTACAATAGGGGGCACTTTATTCACTATATATTATAAGGAACTCCTCGGGGACTTATAATATCCCTATATGTTACAATAGGGGGCACTTTATTCACTATATATTATAAGGAACTCCATGACCTGTATAAAATGATATGGTCATGGAACTCCTTGGTGACTTAGAATATCCTTATGTTTTATAAAATGGGGTACTTTATTCACTATATATATAATTTTATCCTTTATTTAGATACACAGTACATATATATAATCACACATATCCAAGTCATGGCACCAAGTTATTTTACTTGAATTTTCCTGCTCTGTAAGTTGGGGCTGTGTGGGGGTTTCATGTGTTTGTGTTACTTTTACTTTCACATTCCCTATATATAAAGGCACCGTCTCTCTCAGCTCTGCGTCTATTCACCTTGGGGCACAGAGTCCGGTTACTGGGAAGGAAAATGGATGAAATCACTCGACTGACAGATTCAATAAAAAACTTCAGCTTTGCTGACTGCGCCACAGGGAATCTGGGCTACGACCGGGTCCTCCTCCAGCTCTTTGGGTTTTTGGGACACGGCAAATCCTCCTTCATCAACACCTGCAAGTACGTCTTGGAAGATGGCGAGTACTGGAACTATACAGACTCCAAAAAATCAGAAGGAGGGGACACTAAAACCAGAGTAACGTATCCGCTGACCGACACCCTGACGCTGGTGGACAACCGCGGCTGCTCAGTGATGAACGATTATGAGACGGCAGAAATATTTGCTCAGCTTGGTAAGTCCATGGCTGAATCTATACATTATACACAGGCAATAGGCACAGTCATTTTGGACAAAGCAGAACTTCTACTGCCAGACAGTTTTTGAGCATTTTGCACTGTTTCATTTTAGCGGCTTTTCCTCAGGGGGACTTTTAGTTTACCCAGGAAAACTAAATATTGTTTTTTTTCAGGACAACCTAAGCTTTCAAAATATTGTGGAATTTTTGTGTAATTCCAATTCTGTAACAAGATATGGGCTTCTAAATGTCTAAAAAATGAAAAAAAAAAATATTTTCCATAATATAAACACATACACCAGAAACGAAAATTATTTTTTGCATGAATATACAACTGATTTGGAAAGTCCCATGTCTCCTGAACGTGCCAATACCAAATATATATAGTTTTATGGAGATTTGTCACTTGTATAGGTCACAAACTCCCAGCAGTACCCTACCAAATTCCCAAAGCACTGCCCCAGAAAGCTGCATACTTTAGATTTCAAGGCCAAAAATTCCACTAACAGAAGGTTTATCCCAGAAAATTGTACATTTTTAGAAAGAACTGTTTCTGGGGAATAGAACTGTCTGTCTACTCCAAACTATCAAGTCGCAAGTTATTGGCTTTTATCAAAATTTGTGAAATTTCTTAAAAATTGCTTCAAAGTTTCCAGTCTATAGTATCATCTCCTACAAGTCATACAGTAACCAAATAAAACACCCTAAATTTGAATGCCAGGGGTCCACTGAACAGTTTGATGCCCAATATGTACAGGTTTACCTAAGTATGTGGCATGTAGGGGCCCCAATGGGAACATACCCCCATATGATTAATCATTTCTGTCATATCAGGTTCTGCAAAATCAACACATTTACATCATTATATGTGGGATAATGCTAGTAAAAAGTACATTCACCCCAGAAAGTCATATATTTTTGGAAAGTACACATTCCCCCGAATCTAAAATGGGTACCCATGTCTTTCTACTCCAAAGTACCGCACAGCCTCTCTAAGTTTGCCGATTTTTATGACATTTCCAAAAAGCACCTCAAAACTTCCACTATGCAGCATATTATTTTCTACAGGTCATTAGGTACCAAGATAAAACACCCTACATATGAACCCCAGAGGTCTACTGAGCAGTTTGATGCCCACTGTACATAGGTTTATCAAAGCACATGGCACTTAGACCCCAAAATATACCTTGTGCACACTAATTTCATGGCTTACCTTTACCTAATTCATAAACCCATGGCAGTTTTATGTGGAATAGAAATTGCAGAAATGTAGGGTAACCCCATAAAGCCATATATTTTTGGAAAGTACACATTCTGACAAATCCAACATGTGTAAAGAGTCCTTTCTACACCAAAGTACCAATCTGCAAAGCTTTCCTAAAGCTAGTGGTTTTTATGGCATTTCAGAAAATTTGCTGCATTTATCTCACACAGTTTCTTGCGTACAAAGGCAGATCACCCCAAATAGGAACACCAGAGGCCTACTGAACAGATTGATGCCCAATATGTATAGATTTAACAAACTATGTGGGGTACAGGGGCCCCCAAATAAAAATAGTGCATATGAATTTTCACATATGACGGTCCGGCTAGTGAAATTTTTGCACCCGGTATGTGTATTATGTGCCATAAGACCCCCTAACAGTACCGAGACCCTAGAAAACTATATATTTTCTGAAAGTACACATTCTGACAAAACAAAAATGGGTAAATACATCTTTCTACTGCAAACTACAAAGCTATGCTAAACAGAACGGTTTTTATGACATTTCTGAAAATTGTCACAAAGCTTGCATTTCACCTCATTATGTACCCCCACATTTTGTAACTTATCAACATAAAACACTCTAAATATGAATGCCAGGGGTCTACTGAACAGTTTGATGCCCAATATGTATAGGTTTACCAAACTATGTGGGGCTCAGAGGAAACTGAATTGAAATTGAGACAAAATGTCCATGTGCAAAGACAAGTAAAAAAGAACAATGTGAAATGCAATAAAATTGCTAAAATAAAAAAAACTAAAATCAATGTTTTTTTTTTCCTAGTGATATCTGCAGTCAGAATCACAGTTTGAGTATTTTGGCTTGGGCAAATTAGTTTTACAGACAAAGTCAAGCGAACAACAACTATGCATAATTGAAAATGCAATAAAATGGCTAAAAATGCACTAAATCACAGAAAATTAAAAAAAAAAAGACCTATAAGAATCTAAGCTGAGATTGTATATCATTGATATTATGGTCTTGGTTATCTTTATAATAAAATATATTAATGCTTATTAAATAACATATGTTGGGTAATATGCTGAATATGATAAAGCTCAAAACTAAATAACTATTTTCTTTGATGTGTTTTGTTTCCAGCCAACTTGTTGCCCCTGGATGAGGGAGTGGAGTGGAGCAAAGGATTTGGACTCGGAGAAAGAATTATAGAGGCTGAGGCAGATGTAAAATCATCTGACTTTATCTACCCCATCTTTGTGTTCAGGTAATCAGCCTTTATATTATAAGGATTACGGTACCATTCTGTTCTGGGCCCTCTAGGCGAACTCATGTTAGAGAAGAACTAAACACCTTAATAAATGTAAATTATTAATTGCTATATTGAGCAGTTTCTATGCTGTAAGTATCGTTGCAGGGGGTTAAATCACCAACACCGCGGCTCCTCCTTACAGAACTCTCAGCCTTTACATCTAAACAAGTGAGGGGGAAAACCCAGAGCAGGGAAACATCTGGAGACACCGCCCTCCTCAGTGACTTAACCCGTTAGCAACCAGCTGACTACATCGAACCCTGGAAACAATCCTCCAGCCAAGATGCCAATTCCCACAGTGCTTTGCATGTTCTGCCATTAAAGGGACACTAAACCCTGCTGCACTGCGCTGCTCAACCAAACGTTACTCAGCTGTTGCTGGACTACAAATCCCAGAATAATGTAACATATAATGAAGGGTGAGGCATGCTGGGAGCTGTAGTCCAGCAACATCAGGATTGTATTCTTAAAGCAATATTGCACAATAAAACTTTCCCAGCTCTCTAGGGCCCGCATTGGCAGCATTGAAATGCAAAAGAATCCTCCAATGAGAATCCCAGCTGATCTGTATAAATCTGGCTCCCTGTTCTCTGTTCCTGCAATTGGAGTTGGGAGCATTAAGCACAGTTTCCCAGCACTGAACAAGTCTGTCCCTTTATCCCCATGTCTGATTCCTGTGCCATATAATGAAGGGAGAAATTACATAATTATCTCTATATGTAAGATAATATCAAAATGGCTGATATAGTGCTGGGAATCAGCATTCTTATTGGTCAGTTCTTTTGCATTTATAATGAAGTTTTTTGATCCTAAGCTCTCTCACTGTAAATCTGCAAAAAATAATCTTTCTTGCCGCTATTGGTTGTTAAAATAATAAATACAGTATTATCCAAGCAAATGGGGGAGGAGTAACATCACTTGACTTTTTCCTCACTAATTTCCCTTGCACGGTCCCTTGATGTCTCCAGTGTAAAGCAAGGACTGCCCAGCCAGGAGATGTCAATGATAAAAGAGCTGCTTGAAACGGCCAGAGACCTGACAGGTACAGTATAGTGTGGGATACATTTCTCATCTGCTGCAAAGAGTAGAACCTGCTGTAAAAGGGAACTAAACACTTCTGAGCACTTTTATTTAATGTTTTGCCCTAGTTTTCAAAACATTACCAAATACTATACTATTCATATAATAAGTTTGATACAGTGCCTTCTGCTTTTTGGCTTAGCTAAATGACCAGCTATCAGAACTGCTATCTTAAACTAACAGATGGAGCTTCTAAGGCTGCTTACTCAGGTATGGTAATGGCTTGCACTTATCTATTGGCAATAAAATGCCAAAATGTCTTTCATTGTCCTTTAAACCTGACTTGACCTACTGTACAGACATAGGAGCCAAAGAGTAATCAGCACCGTACTTAGCACCTATGTTAGTAAATAAACCCTATGTGCCCTAGGTTCTGCTACATAACAATCATTTGCTCTTTGCAGAAATGTTTCCTACTGTGGTTCTAACCCATAAGACCAGTGGGAATCTGAGAGAAATGAAGGATAAGTTTGAAAACATGGGGGCGGAGCGAGTCTTTGCCCTTGAAAATTTCACCCCAGAAGATAACATCAAAACCAGAGGGAGGCATGAGGAGGTGCTGAAGATTTTCTGTGAAATTATCAAAGATATAGAGTTTCGCTTTCAGAAGGGGGTGGGGGATCCAGAGAAAAAGAGACAAGGAAGGAAGAAAAAGTTGCTCAAGTTCATTCATGAGAGGGAAATAAAGAAGAAAGATGAGGAACTGGAAAGGCAGCGAATGCGAGAAAAGACGCTGCATGAAGAAAAGGCAGAACTTCAAAGAAACAAGAACAATGGAGGGGAATGTACTGTATCATAAACCTGATGGAGTGTTGCTTTCCAGGCCCCCCTGAATGAGCTACAAAGGCAGAAAATTTGTGCCTGAAAACTTTGTGTAACGCTTAATAAAGTTGAAGAAATAATTTGCTGATATTCTTACAGGTTACTGTAGTATTTAGGGTGGCGTAACCTACTGCATTTTCATCATTGATTCTTAGCTTGAATAAAAAACAGAAAATCCAGAAGACTCTCATGTGTGTTTTCTGTTAAGAGTTGCAAATGAGCCGCAGAATGGAGTTTGTGTAGCAATGGTATAACTGGCTGGTTGTGGTATCTCCATATCTCACATACATGGGGGTGAGGGGTCCCACAAAGTGGGGCTAGAAGTAGGCTAAAATGATTTCACTTGTTTAATTGGGAATACTGGGTATCACAGCCAAATGAAGACAGTCATGTTCTTACTCTGAGGTCTTCAGGAAATTTTCATGGTGGACCAAATGGTTTACCCAATACATTTTTATTTTTGCTTTCCCATCAATAGCATAGAGAGCTTATTTTCTCCAAATATGTTACAATGTACCAATGGCACCCCCAGGGCAGGGGAAGCTCTAAGCTGTACATTACATAGTTACATAGGGTTGAAAAAAGTCCAGAGTCCATCAAGTTCAACCCACCCAAGTAAACCCAGCACCCACAACCCACAAATGGAAGCTCCGTTCCTCTAATATAAAGGGGGGACCTCTGGTGCATTGATTGTTTTTATGGAAAAAAGAACATCCCCCATCTGCCTATAATCCCCTTATGTAGTATAAAATATACTCAAATAAGATAGACAAAAAGTTTTTCCTTATGGAATGCCATAGTGCAACGGGTTCAGTCATTGTGTGGTTAACTTCAGAGATTCTTGGACATCCATTATGACAACTTTCCATATTTCATATCATATTTAATCACTTGGAGTAAATACCAGCGAGATCTCTGATTTTAAAAAAGAGCACAAGAAAACTTATTACCTTTATTCCTAGCATTTAATTAGCTAATATAAAGAAGATGGAGGAGGTGTTGGTAAGTGAATATCCCCCACCCCAGAGAGAACCCTCAATAATATAAAGAAGATGGAGGAGGGGTTGGTAAGTGAATATCCCCCACCCCAGAGAGGACCCTCAATAATATAAAGAAGATGGAGGAGGTGTTGGTAAGTGAATAATCTCCCACCCCAGAGAGAACCCTCAATAATATAAAGAAGATGGAGGAGGTGTTGGTAAGTGAATATTCCCCACCCCAGAGAGAACCCTCAATAATATAAAGAAGATGGAGGAGGTGTTGGTAAGTGAATATTCCCCACCCCAGAGAGGACCCTCAATAATATAAAGAAGATGGAGGAGGTGTTGGTAAGTGAATATTTCCCACCCCAGACAGGACCCTCAATAATATAAAGAAGATGGAGGAGGTGTTGGTAAGTGAATATTCCCCACCCCAGAGAGGACCCTCAATAATATAAAGAAGATGGAGGAGGTGTTGGTAAGTGAATATCCCCCACCCCAGAGAGGACCCTCAATAATATAAAGAAGATGGAGGAGGTGTTGGTAAGTGAATATCCCCCACCCCCGAGAGGACCCTCAATAATATAAAGAAGATGGAGGAGGTGTTGGTAAGTGAATATCCCCCACCCCCGAGAGGACCCTCAATAATATAAAGAAGATGGAGGAGGTGTTGGTAAGTGAATATCCCCCACCCCAGAGAGGACCCTCAATGATATAAAGAAGATGGAGGAAGTGTTGGTAAGTAGATAGCCCCCCTGAAAGGCCTTGCCATAACCTAAAGAAGATGGAGGAGGAGTTGGTAAGAGGATAGCCCCCTTGAAAGGACCCTAAATAATATAAAGAAGATGGAGGAAGTGTTGGTAAGTGAATATCCCCCACCCCAGAGAGAACCCTCAATAATATAAAGAAGATGGAGGAGGTGTTGGTAAGTGAATATCCCCCACCCCAGAGAGAACCCTTAATAATATAAAGAAGATGGAGGAGGTGTTGGTAAGTGAATATCCCCCACCCCAGAGAGAACCCTTAATAATATAAAGAAGATGGAGGAGGTGTTGGTAAGTGAATATCCCCCACCCCAGAGAGAACCCTTAATAATATAAAGAAGATGGAGGAGGTGTTGGTAAGTGAATATCCCCCACCCCAGAGAGAATCCTCAATAATATAAAGAAGATGGAGGAGGTGTTGGTAAGTGAATATCCCCCACCCCAGAGAGAATCCTCAATAATATAAAGAAGATGGAGGAGGTGTTGGTAAGTGAATATCCCCCACCCCAGAGAGAACCCTTAATAATATAAAGAAGATGGAGAAGGTGTTGGTAAGTGAATATCCCCCACCCCAGAGAGAACCCTTAATAATATAAAGAAGATGGAGAAGGTGTTGGTAAGTGAATATCCCCCACCCCAGAGAGAACCCTTAATAATATAAAGAAGATGGAGGAGGTGTTGGTAAGTGAATATCCCCCACCCCAGAGAGAACCCTCTATAATATAAAGAAGATGGAGGAAGTGTTGGTAAGTGAATATCCCCCACCCCAGAGAGAACCCTCAATAATATAAAGAAGATGGAGGAGGTGTTGGTAAGTGAATATCCCCCACCCCAAAGAGAACCCTTAATAATATAAAGGAGATGGAGGAGGTGTTGGTAAGTGAATATCCCCCACCCCAGAGAGAACCCTTAATAATATAAAGAAGATGGAGGAGGTGTTGGTAAGTGAATATCCCCCACCCCAGAAAGAATCCTCAATAATATAAAGAAGATGGAGGAGGTGTTGGTAAGTGAATATCCCCCACCCCAGAGAGAACCCTTAAAAATATAAAGAAGATGGAGGAGGTGTTGGTAAGTGAATATCCCCCACCCCAGAGAGAACCCTTAATAATATAAAGAAGATGGAGGAGGTGTTGGTAAGTGAATATCCCCCACCCCAGAGAGAATCCTCAGTAATATAAAGAAGATGGAGGAGGTGTTGGTAAGTGAATATCCCCCACCCCAGAGGGAACCCTCAATAATATAAAGAAGATGGAGGAGGTGTTGGTAAGTGAATATCCCCCACCCCAGAGAGGACCCTCAATAATATAAAGAAGATGGAGGAGGTGTTGGTAAGTGAATATCCCCCACCCCAGAGAGGACCCTCAATAATATAAAGAAGATGGAGGAGGTGTTGGTAAGTGAATATCCCCCACCCCAGAGAGGACCCTCAATAATATAAAGATCAAGATGGAGGAGGTGTTGAAAAATGAATATACCCCACCCCAGAGAGGACCCTCAATAATATAAAGATCAAGATGGAGGAGGTGTTGATAAATGAATATACCCCACCCCAGGGAGGACCCAGCTCTCTGGCAATGACATATGGATGGAAAGCTTAGCATGCCGGTCATAAAGGACCTACCCCTGATATAGTTGCTTACTACACAGAGAGGTCACATGCTCCCTATATATTTATTTAAAGGGTGTGGTCTTGCTAATTGGGTCAGGTGGTTCAGAAAGACATGGGGGGGGAAGCACAATGTGCTGATTTCTTGTTCCTCTTGAAAATACTGAGTTTTAGTTACAATGCAGTTTCTAATAGGAAACTAAACTCCACTTAAATGAAAGTGAAACACAAGGGGAGGCCGTGGGAGCGGCTGTGAGGGGTTAAAAAAGAGATGAAAGGTTAGAAGAGAAAATGCAATAAGGGGTTGTGTCTACCAAGCTGGAGAGAGCAAGGGATTGTGGGTAGAGCATGTGGGGGTGGCAGCGGAGTTTCCGGGCGCTTCTCTGCTGGCAGAAATTAAGTTGCCCCAAGTGCCATCTGCCCAGAGGGATCATGTAGAGTAAAACAATGAGCAGAGGTCGACCGGCTGGGATTTTCATTGGAGGATTATGTTGCATATTAATTGGCCCTGGAGGGCTGGGGGTCTCACACACAGGCACATAATGAGCAAACTGGGGCACTAAGTACCATTTGCATGTTAGTGACACAACAAGGCCACAGCAAAGCCATATTGCCTCGGGTTCAGATAGGACGATTCTGTAGCACAGAATATATTCTATCAACAAAATGATGAGCCCTTGAAAGTCTGAACTTTCCAGAAGAATTTCTGCTTGAAACTCAAGCACCGACCAACAGGGGGAGCTCATGTTCCTTCTAAATATACAAATGCACACACAGAACACACCCAGAGGATACACAATCACTGTTTATAGATGTGCCTGTTCTCTTGTAAATAAGTGAGTTCATGTTCATTTATAACCCCTTGGCACATATAGTTGTGGCCCCTTTATATTGGGCAGAAATTCAAATGATTTCAGTTGCAAGTGTTGAACAGATAAGGCTTATGCACAATGACAATTGTCTTTACATTTGGAAGAGTGGTCCGTGGGTAGCCATAAAACCGGCAGCATCTGTGGGCTTGTGTTGGGTGGGTTTGGGCTAGGTCTTATCTGCAAAGGTGGGTCACGAATGGAATGCAAGCCTTACTACTCAGAAGACCCCAACTTCTCTTTCCTCCCCAGCCCCTTCCACTGACAAATACACTAAAGAGCCCACCACTTCATGACCTCAGCCCTAACATCATTAGAAGGGTCAGGTCAGAACTGGTTCTTAAGCTCCTTATCCGCCTTGAGCTGGGTGGGGCCAGGGTTAAGAAGGGGGCGTGTCTGGGCCAGGTGCAGGTCAAGAAGGGTTAAGAAGGGGGCGTGTCTGGGCCAGGTGCAGGTCAAGAAGGGTTAAGAAGGGGGCGTGTCTGGGCCAGGTGCAGGTCAAGAATTTCTGACCCATACATCTCTAACCTGGCCATTGGCTATTAAAATAATTTCAAAAACTTTCTATCAGAGTCAGAGGGACAGTGAAACATTGTCCCGGTGGCAGGGTCATTTTAATAAATGGACAAAAGGGGCCCAGGGCCCACCATCACACATTTCATCTGGGATATCTTTTGGCAGACCCATCCCCTAGGGATGGCAGACCCCTTATTTTAATCAACCAGAAGCTCTACCATGTGGTTATATGGCTTTGCTTTTTTTTGTGGCATCTCCATTTTGTCATTTTTCTGCTTCCAGGGCTGTTGATCCAAGGCGGTACACTTGGGGGTTCATGTCTGCTTCAGTGAGCAGACATGGACAGTGAGGAGACACCCAATTATGCTCACGCCATACAAAGCTTGGCTTGCTGCACTAAAACTCTGCCACCTAAAACCCCCTCTCCTCTCCGCTGGACTACCACTCTGGGCTAACTCCCACCCACCCCATTTCAAGCAAATATCATCAGAGTCTGGTCCACCTGGGGAATTCGCACATTGGGTGACATACTAACAGGAGGTACCTTAGCACCAAGAGATCAATTCAAGCACTCACAAACCCAAGTAACACTCCCATAGTACTCCTATCTCCAACTACGACATGCCCTCCAGGCACAATTTAGGGGAAGTGCACCAAGCCTGACCACATCTAGACTAGAACTAAACCTCTGAAGCCCTTCAACCAAAAAACTATAAACACTATATGCGCTCCTCCTATCAACAGTTAAGTCCCCATTTGGTACAGCCTATACAATGCGGCACAGGGACTTCCCAGAGATAGACGATGATGACAGGGATGAAGCCACTGATAGGGCCTATGATTACCTTGTCTCAACTAGAGACAGATTGATACCATTCAAGATAATACACAGACTTCACTTAACCCCCCTGAGACTATATCGTATGAAAAGGCGTGAATCATACCAGTGCCCCAAATGGAACGCCCCAGAGGCAAACTATATACATCTTCTTTGGCAATGCCAGACCATCCAATTCTACTGGGCCCTGTCATTAGTGGCCAGTGTGAAATTGGATTGGTTGTGTCCGTACGCACGGGGCGCAACCATATAAAAGGTACAGATCAGCTGGGAGCCTGAACTAGAAGACACAGCCAGAGGAAGTCGCTGGGGGGGGGGTGGAGCTGGAAGAAGCCACAGGGGAGCCAGAGGGAGTTGCTGAGTGGGGGGGGCTGGGGGGGATCTGGAGGAAGCCGCTGTTGGGGGGGGAGCTGGAGGGAGTTGCTGGGGGGGCTGGAGAAAGTCGCTGATGAGGCGGAGCTGGAGGAAGTTACTGGGGGGAGCTGGAGGAAGTCGCTGGTGGGGGGGCTGGAGCTGGAAGATGCTGGGGGAGCTGTGCAGATGTTGGGGGGAGCTGGGGCACATATCAAGAGGGGGGAACTGCAGGAATTCAATGGGGGGGAGCCGGAGGATGCTTGGGGGGTGGGAGCTGGAGGATAGTGGGAAGGATGTTAGGGGGAGCTGGAGGATGCTGAGGGGGAGGAACTGGAGGACAAGGGAGGGGGGTTAACTGGAGGATGCTGAGGGGGAAGAGCTGGAGGACAAGGGAGGGGGTTAACTGGAGGATGCTGGGGAGATGCTGGCTACTAATGTTTTAGGGGGCCCCGGCTACCAATGTCTGTGTGTCCTTTTTACTGATGGGAGGCGCCATTGGGGGGCAGGTCGTGGGTGGAGGGGGGCCCCGAAAATTTTGTTGTGAGGGGCCCCATGATTTCTGATGGTGGCCCTGCAAGTAATGAGAAAAGAGAAAACCTCCCTCCCAAACCTCCTAACACCCATGTTTGCTTCTTGGGCGTGGTCAATGGCCTTATCCCAACAGCCCACATGAGAATTCTCTTTCGAAGCCTACTGTTCTATGCTAGAAAATGTATACTGCTACACTGGATGGCTCAATCCCCTCCCACAATAGATAGATGGCTCATCGGAATGCTACTCCCCCTGTTCCAACTCACATACACTGCCGGGGAGGGGGGTGTCCTCAGAATTATGAAAAAGTCTGGAGGACCTGGATAGATGCTACTAGCTGAACTGCCCCCCCCCTCCTCTCCCTGTAAGCTCCAGGAGACACCCCCACCATCAGGACCACTAACCCAGATTAGATCAAACGCAAATGTCATTGCGTATCTTGTATAAACAAAACATAAGGACAACATGATGTAAAACCGCATGATGTTTATTAGTTTTACATGTTTGTATGCTTTTTCTTTTTATTTTTTTCTTCTGTATGTTTAAAAATGCAAAAATAAAAACCTTTAAAAAAAATGAGTGTGTCGGGCCCAGGTGTATAAATAGTCTGGGTTGGGTTAGGAGTGGTTGGTAGATACTGATATAGGATATACTGATGTCTATGAGTTACTAGACCTACCGGAAGGAAACGTTTTTTCCTTGCAGATGAGTCCTAGCTACCATTTAATAGCACTTGGCAGGGCAAAGGGGCAGAAATATGTTGCAAATTAATTGTATTGAACCTTATTGGTGGCACCCAGCTTTATTTAGGAGGTAGTTCAGCTTTCCCTTAGTTTCAGGGTTGCCCAGCGCTTACACGTATATATAGGCAGCTTGTACAGTATGTGCAGCTCGGAGGCTTCAGCAGCTTCTCAGCAAAGGATTTCTCGGAAATTAAGATTTGATTAAACAGTATCAAAAGTCAGACTCAGATATCCGGCAACCACTTCCTTCTGCTGCGGTCATACACCGTTGCACAATACAGTCACCGGGGGCTCATCTGCAAGGGAGTGGTGCTAAGGGCGTTGTGTTTCACCGTTATAGAGAATTATGAGCAGGCGCAAAGGAAAGAGAGATGTATAATGGACACCCCGTCTGGTCTTGTTACAGGCAGATAAAGAAAGGCTGGAGAATAGTTTCTGCTTGGAATAATGTTATTTTTTCTAGTAACATTGATATCTGCCCAGAAAGTGCCTAAATCTGCTCAAACTGTGGACTGTGTTATTTGCCCGGTTATAAATCAAACTGATAAAAAGTTCTAATATATGAAAGACCTTTGGCCAGTATCTGTTTCTCTGTAGTTGATAGGTTGTGGGTGCTTATATTGGGTACAGTATGTGACCGCTTGATGCCCCTGTCTCTTGTGTGGTTGCCCCTGGTTATTGACCTGGTGGTGGAGCCTAAATAAAAGGGAACCCTGGAGTGGAGGAGGCAGAGTTATTACCTTCACTTGATGCCCCCCGTCTCTTGTGTGGTCACCCCTGGTTCTTGACGTGGTGGAGCCTAAAAAAAAGGGAAACCTGGAGTGGAGGAGGCAGAGTTATTACCTTCACTTGATGCCCCCCGTTTCTTGTGTGGTCGCCCCTGGTTCTTGACCTGGTGGTGGAGCCTAAAAAAAATGGAACCCTGGAGTGGAGGAGGCAGAGTTATTACCTTCACTTGATGCCCCCCGTTTCTTGTGTGGTCGCCCCTGGTTCTTGACCTGGTGGTGGAGCCTAAAAAAAAGGGAACCCTGGAGTGGAGGAGGCAGAGTTATTACCTTCACTTGATGCCCCCCGTCTCTTGTGTGGTCGCCCCTAGTTCTTGACCTGGTGGTGGAGCCTAAAAAAAAGGGAACCCTGGAGTGGAGGAGGCAGAGTTATTACCTTCACTTGATGCCCCCCGTTTCTTGTGTGGTCGCCCCTAGTTCTTGACCTGGTGGTGGAGCCTAAAAAAAAGGGAACCCTGGAGTGGAGGAGGCAGAGTTATTACCTTCACTTGATGCCCCCCGTTTCTTGTGTGGTCGCCCCTGGTTCTTGACGTGGTGGAGCCTAAAAAAAAGGGAAACCTGGAGTGGAGGAGGCAGAGTTATTACCTTCACTTGATGCCCCCCGTTTCTTGTGTGGTCGCCCCTGGTTCTTGACGTGGTGGAGCCTAAAAAAAAGGGAAACCTGGAGTGGAGGAGGCAGAGTTATTACCTTCACTTGATGCCCCCCGTCTCTTGTGTGGTCGACCTGGTGGTGGAGCCTAAAAAATATGGAACCCTGGAGTGGAGGAGCCAGAGTTATTACCTTCACTTGATGCCCCCCGTTTCTTGTGTGGTCGCCCCTGGTTCTTGACGTGGTGGAGCCTAAAAAAAAGGGAACCCTGGAGTGGAGGAGGCAGAGTTATTACCTTCACTTGATGCCCCCCGTCTCTTGTGTGGTCGACCTGGTGGTGGAGCCTAAAAAATATGGAACCCTGGAGTGGAGGAGGCAGAGTTATTACCTTCACTTGATGCCCCCCGTTTCTTATGTGGTCGCCCCTGGTTCTTGACCTGGTGGTGGAGCCTAAAAAAAATGGAACCCTGGAGTGGAGGAGGCAGAGTTATTACCTTCACTAGTAGTCAAAGTAGACACAACAACACAAGAATGTTGTGTCCCCACCTGGGAGGCCGATAGTCAGTGCCCGTGACTCAATTTTACAACCATTGAAGATTTACGTGGACCACTATCTACAACCCTTCGTCCAGAAATCCTCTTCATATATCCGTGACTTTTTGAGTAAACTTAAGGGATCTTTTCCACTACCCCCAAACACATTATTAGCCACAATGTATGTCACATCTCTGTGTACTCTCATCCCCACTGACCAAGGCATTGAGGTTGTTCGCAGCTCATTGATACAAAACATTGACCGTGCTCGACCGAAAACAGAATTTCTCATCACCTGGTTGGAATTGTGTTTGAAATTGAACTACCGTATATACTCGAGTATAAGCCGAGTTTTTCAGCACAAAAAATGTGCTCAAAAAGTAACCCTCGGCTTATACTCGAGTATGTGAGCAGAAGAGAGTACATATTCCTCTAGCAACTCTGCTGACGTTCGATGCGCGCGCACCCTCCCCGCTCCCCCGGCTCCTTTGTCTGCCAGGGCCCCCGCTTCGCAGCCTAGCCTCCCACAGGGATCACCCGGACTGGCCTGCCCTCCTTCCCCAGCCGTCCAGCTGCGTCCTACTCCGGCCGGTGAGCCCCGGTCTTTCTTGAGGCTCTTCTCCCAGTGAGGGCTCGTCGGGCTGCGGGTGACACGCGCTGGATCTCATGCGCATAACGTTGCATCCGGCCCGGCATCCTCCTCAAGCTTCGACTCAGGAGAGGGGGCCGAGGCTGCCGTAGATGAGAGAACCGAGGAGGAGGAGGTACCGCTACAAGATGATGGCGGGGGAGTGGGGCAGCCTGGAAATAATATTCTATAGTGAGGGGTGGGGGAGTGTGTGCTCTCTGGCCTGTTATATACATAGGGGAAGCGCTGCAGCATTAATCCTGCCCTAAAGCCTGGCTTACATAGGGCTACTGTATCAGGCGCTATTGTATACACATAGGGAACGGCTTGCCTACCTCACAGTAATGCAGGGCTATAGTAATGCAGGGCTGTAGTAATGCTGGGCTGTAGTAATGCTGGGCTGTAGTAATGCTGGGCTGTAGTAATGCAGGGCTGTAGTAATGCAGGGCTATAGTAATGCAGGGCTGTAGTAAAGCTGGGCTATAGTAATGCAGGGCTATAGTAATGCAGGGCTATAGTAAAGATGGGCTATAGTAATACAGGGCATAGTAAAGCTGGGCTATAGTAATGCTGGGCTATTGTAAAGCTGGGCTGTAGTAATGCAGGGCTGTAGTAATGCAGGGCTGTAGTAATTTGGCCTCCCCTCTATGAGGCAGTGCAGTGTAGTAAGACATTTATTTGCAAATGACATAATGAAAAAAGACATACCTTTCCCACCCTAGGCTTATACTCGAGTCAATAAGTTTTTCCAGTTTTCTTAGGTATAATTAGGTACCTCGGCTTATATTCGGATCGGCTTATACTCGATTATATACGGTACTTTAAATTTGAACTCTGCTACTACCTATAACTGAGTGGGACAAGTATGGCCTCAAATGTCGCCCCTGCGTTTGCCAACTTATATATGACAGCATGCAAACAACACCACATTTATTTTGTCTTCAGCAAACACATTTATAGATTGTGGCACTTTATAGATGACCTAATCATACTTTGGACAGGCACTATGGAATAGTTTCACAGCTAAATGCCCTACACTCGCCCATACGCTTCACGGCAAACTGTAGCACCACAGACTTGTCTTTTCTAGACCTCCATCTTATCGTCACAGGTACCAATGTCAGCACAAAAACACACATGAAATCCACGGATAGAAATACCTTACTTCGCTACAGATCCTGTCACCCCCCCCCCCCACATCTGTTGCGAAGCATCCCCTATTCACAAATGCTAAGGATGGTCCAGAACAACTCAGACCGTACCACACTCAAGATCCAATTAGACGAGCTTGTGGAACGCTTCTCACAATGGGGACATCCATTACATGAACGACTGAATAGCAGAGAAAAGGCAATGCTACCCTCACAGGACTCACTCCTTAAAAATATTGAGAAACCGACCAGATGTGAATGAAAAGAACGACTTACGTTCCTAACCACCTATACCACCTTCTACTGAAAAGGTTAGAAATGCCATCTACAACCACTGGTCAGTAGTACAAACCCCTGTGTTCAAGGAGCCACCACGGATAGCCCACAAGAGAGGACAGAACCTAAGGGACTTATTGGTTAAACATGACCTCACTCACTGTTACCAACACTCTGAGACCTCCACCTGGCTACCATCTTCAAAGGTTGGCTGCTACCGTTGCACAGACTGCACCACCTGCCGACAGATGCTGATGGGCCCTACTTTCCATCATCCCCACTCGGGTAAAGTTATCCAAATTAAACACAGGGTCACATGTACCTCCAAATTTATTATTTACATTATTAAATGCCCATGTGGACTGATGTACGCGGGGAAGACCATCACCAATTTCAGAGACAGAATGGCTAATCATCGCTCGGCTATAAGGACTGCACTTTCCACCGGCAAGGGTGATACACCAGTGGCTAAATATTTTTTGGAATATAAACATACACTAGCATGAGGAGTATGATTATTGACTATGTTCCTGATCCCCCCAGAGGAGGAAACTGTGAGAGACTGCTACTTCAGACTGAATTAAAATGGATCCATAGATTGGATACCATCAGCCCACTGGGACTGAATGAACTAATCTCCTATGCTCCTTTCTACTAATATCTGACTTATTTACCCTTGCATCCATACTAGCAACTGAGAACATCTCTATACTACCGTTATTGGTTCATTGGTCTTGATTTACCCTGTGAAATATTTTCCCACAATTGGTGATTTCCATGAACCCGGTGCTGCTTTATATATGATACACCATATGTTCCACTTGTAGCTACCTAGTAAACATCGTACCCAGAATAATTGTACCTTCACTCTTTACAATATATGAAGTATCCTGGCATTTTAACCTTAAGTTCAGTTGCTAAAGCCCATGGCACTGTGATACATGTTAGCATTGCTATAACAACATGTATCCCACCAAGTCCTGTAACTCTTCATTTGCTCTATAACCAGGGTCAGACTGGCCCAGACCCGACCCTTACCTGCACTCCCCCTGCCCAACCGCTCCTGCCCCGGCTCGTTAAATTACGCACTTTCGGTGGAGGACGTCGGGTGAGAGGCCCTGCGAGAGGGGTCAGGGTGGCCCCTGCAAAGGGGGGAGGAGGGAATTAGGGGACACGGCCGACAGGGGCACCTGCAGGGTCCCTGGGGCAGAAGCCCAGTGGGCCCTTCACCCCCCCCAGTCCGACCCTGTCTATAACAGACCTTTGCTGTATGCAACACACACATATAATTAACGTTAGTTCTTCTTCAAAGTAACTCCACAGCATTCACACCTCTGTGAGTTTCAGATGTCACCTTTCTGAAGAGTTACAAAGTGCCATTGTGATTGGATTAGTGGAAGAGTTACACAGTGCCATTGTGATTGGATTTGTGGAAGAGTTACACAGTGCCAGTGTGATTGGATTAGTGGAAGAGTTACAAAGTGCCATTGTGATTGGATTAGTGGAAGAGTTACAAAGTGCCATTGTGATTCGATTAGTGGAAGAGTTACACAGTGCCAGTGTGATTGGATTAGTGGAAGAGTTACAAAGTGCCATTGTGATTGGATTAGTGGAAGAGTTACACAGTGCCAGTGTGATTGGATTAGTGGAAGAGTTACACAGTGCCAGTGTGATTGGATTAGTGGAAGAGTTACACAGTGCCATTGTGATTGGATTAGTGGAAGAGTTACACAGTGCCAGTGTGATTGGATTAGTGGAAGAGTTACATAGTGCCAGTGTGATTGTATTAGTGGAAGAGTTACACAGTGCCAGTGTGATTGGATTAGTGGAAGAGTTACACAGTGCCATTGTGATTGGATTAGTGGAAGAGTTACACAGTGCCAGTGTGATTGGATTAGTGGAAGAGTTACACAGTGCCAGTGTGATTGGATTAGTGGAAGAGTTACAAAGTGCCAGTGTGATTGGATAAGTGGAAGAGATACAAAGTGCCAGTGTGATTGGATTAGTGGAAGAGTTACACAGTTCCAGTGTGATTGGATTAGTGGAAGAGTTACACAGTGCCATTGTGATTGGATTAGTGGAAGAGTTACACAGTGCCAGTGTGATTGGATTAGTGGAAGAGTTACAAAGTGCCAGTGTGATTGGATAAGTGGAAGAGATACAAAGTGCCAGTGTGATTGGATTAGTGGAAGAGTTACACAGTGCCATTGTGATTGGATTAGTGGAAGAGTTACACAGTGCCAGTGTGATTGGATTAGTGGAAGAGTTACATAGTGCCAGTGTGATTGGATTAGTGGAAGAGTTACACAGTGCCAGTGTGATTGGATTAGTGGAAGAGTTACACAGTGCCATTGTGATTGGATTAGTGGAAGAGTTACACAGTGCCAGTGTGATTGGATTAGTGGAAGAGTTACACAGTGCCAGTGTGATTGGATTAGTGGAAGAGTTACAAAGTGCCAGTGTGATTGGATTAGTGGAAGAGTTACACAGTGCCATTGTGACTGGATTAGTGGAAGAGTTACACAGTGCCAGTGTGATTGGATTAGTGGAAGAGTTACAAAGTGCCATTGTGATTGGATTAGTGGAAGAGTTACACAGTGCCAGTGTGATTGGATTAGTGGAAGAGTTACACAGTGCCAGTGTGATTGGATTAGTGGAAGAGTTACACAGTGCCAGTGTGATTGGATTAGTGGAAGAGTTACAAAGTGCCATTGTGATTGGATTAGTGGAAGAGTTACACAGTGCCAGTGTGATTGGATTAGTGGAAGAGTTACATAGTGCCAGTGTGATTGGATTAGTGGAAGAGTTACAAAGTGCCATTGTGATTGGATTAGTGGAAGAGTTACACAGTGCCAGTGTGATTGGATTAGTGGAAGAGTTACATAGTGCCAGTGTGATTGGATTAGTGGAAGAGTTACACAGTGCCAGTGTGATTGGATTAGTGGAAGAGTTACACAGTGCCATTGTGATTGGATTAGTGGAAGAGTTACACAGTGCCAGTGTGATTGGATTAGTGGAAGAGTTACATAGTGCCAGTGTGATTGGATTAGTGGAAGAGTTACACAGTGCCAGTGTGATTGGATTAGTGGAAAAGTTACACAGTGCCAGTGTGATTGGATTAGTGGAAGAGTTAAACAGTGCCAGTGTGATTGGATTAGTGGAAGAGTTACACAGTGCCAGTGTGATTGGATTAGTGGAAGAGTTACACAGTGCCATTGTGATTGGATTAGTGGAAGAGTTACACAGTGCCATTGTGATTGGATTAGTGGAAGAGTTAGACAGTGCCATTGTGATTGGATTAGTGGAAGAGTTACACAGTGCCATTGTGATTGGATTAGTGGAAGAGTTACACAGTGCCAGTGTGATTGGATTAGTGGAAGAGTTACAAAGTGCCAGTGTGATTGGATTAGTGGAAGAGTTACACAGTGCCATTGTGATTGGATTAGTGGAAGAGTTACACAGTGCCATTGTGATTGGATTAGTGGAAGAGTTACACAGTGCCATTGTGATTGGATTAGTGGAAGAGTTACACAGTGCCAGTGTGATTGGATTAGTGGAAGAGTTACAAAGTGCCAGTGTGATTGGATTAGTGGAAGAGTTACAAAGTGCCATTGTGATTGGATTAGTGGAAGAGTTACACAGTGCCAGTGTGATTGGATTAGTGGAAGAGTTACACAGTGCCATTGTGATTGGATTAGTGGAAGAGTTACACAGTGCCAGTGTGATTGGATTAGTGGAAGAGTTACACAGTGCCAGTGTGATTGGATTAGTGGAAGAGTTACAAAGTGCCAGTGTGATTGGATTAGTGGAAGAGATACAAAGTGCCAGTGTGATTGGATTAGTGGAAGAGTTACACAGTTCCAGAGTGATTGGATTAGTGGAAGAGTTACAAAGTGCCATTGTGACTGGATTAGTGGGAGAGTTACAAAGTGCCATTGTGATTGGATTAGTGGAAGAGTTACAAAGTGCCATTGTGATTGGATTAGTGGAAGAGTTACACAGTGCCATTGTGATTGGATTAGTGGAAGAGTTACACAGTGCCAGTGTGATTGGATTAGTGGAAGAGTTACACAGTGCCAGTGTGATTGGATTAGTGGAAGAGTTACACAGTGCCATTGTGATTGGATTAGTGGAAGAGTTACACAGTGCCAGTGTGATTGGATTAGTGGAAGAGTTACATAGTGCCAGTGTGATTGGATTAGTGGAAGAGTTACACAGTGCCAGTGTGATTGGATTAGTGGAAGAGTTACACAGTGCCAGTGTGATTGGATTAGTGGAAGAGTTACACAGTGCCAGTGTGATTGGATTAGTGGAAGAGTTACACAGTGCCAGTGTGATTGGATTAGTGGAAGAGTTACACAGTGCCATTGTGATTGGATTAGTGGAAGAGTTACACAGTGCCATTGTGATTGGATTAGTGGAAGAGTTAGACAGTGCCATTGTGATTGGATTAGTGGAAGAGTTACACAGTGCCATTGTGATTGGATTAGTGGAAGAGTTACACAGTGCCAGTGTGATTGGATTAGTAGAAGAGTTACAAAGTGCCAGTGTGATTGGATTAGTGGAAGAGTTACACAGTGCCATTGTGATTGGATTAGTGGAAGAGTTACACAGTGCCATTGTGATTGGATTAGTGGAAGAGTTACACAGTGCCATTGTGATTGGATTAGTGGAAGAGTTACACAGTGCCAGTGTGATTGGATTAGTGGAAGAGTTACAAAGTGCCAGTGTGATTGGATTAGTGGAAGAGTTACAAAGTGCCATTGTGATTGGATTAGTGGAAGAGTTACACAGTGCCAGTGTGATTGGATTAGTGGAAGAGTTACACAGTGCCATTGTGATTGGATTAGTGGAAGAGTTACACAGTGCCAGTGTGATTGGATTAGTGGAAGAGTTACACAGTGCCAGTGTGATTGGATTAGTGGAAGAGTTACAAAGTGCCAGTGTGATTGGATTAGTGGAAGAGATACAAAGTGCCAGTGTGATTGGATTAGTGGAAGAGTTACACAGTTCCAGTGTGATTGGATTAGTGGAAGAGTTAAAAGTGCCATTGTGACTGGATTAGTGGGAGAGTTACAAAGTGCCATTGTGATTGGATTAGTGGAAGAGTTACAAAGTGCCATTGTGATTGGATTAGTGGAAGAGTTACACAGTGCCATTGTGATTGGATTAGTGGAAGAGTTACACAGTGCCATTGTGATTGGATTAGTGGAAGAGTTACAAAGTGCCATTGTGATTGGATTAGTGGAAGAGTTACAAAGTGCCATTGTGATTGGATTAGTGGAAGAGTTAAAAAGTGCCAGTGTGATTGGATTAGTGGAAGAGTTACAAAGTGCCAGTGTGATTGGATTAGTGGAAGAGTTACAAAGTGCCATTGTGATTGGATTAGTGGAAGAGTTACATAGTGCCAGTGTGATTGGATTAGTGGAAGAGTTACACAGTGCCATTGTGATTGGATTAGTGGAAGAGTTACAAAGTGCCATTGTGATTGGATTAGTGGAAGAGTTACAAAGTGCCAGTGTGATTGGATTAGTGGAAGAGTTACATAGTGCCAGTGTGATTGGATTAGTGGAAGAGTTACACAGTGCCATTGTGATTGGATTAGTGGAAGAGTTACATAGTGCCATTGTGATTGGATTAGTGGAAGAGTTACATAGTGCCAGTGTGATTGGATTAGTGGAAGAGTTACAAAGTGCCAGTGTGATTGGATTAGTGGAAGAGTTACACAGTGCCAGTGTGATTGGATTAGTGGAAGAGTTACAAAGTGCCAGTGTGATTGGATTAGTGGAAGAGTTACACAGTGCCAGTGTGATTGGATTAGTGGAAGAGTTACAAAGTGCCAGTGTGATTGGATTAGTGGAAGAGTTACAAAGTGCCAGTGTGATTGGATTAGTGGAAGAGTTACAAAGTGCCACTGTGATTGGATTAGTGGAAGAGTTACAAAGTGCCATTGTGATTGGATTAGTGGAAGAGTTACAAAGTGCCATTGTGATTGGATTAGTGGAAGAGTTACAAAGTGCCAGTGTGATTGGATTAGTGGAAGAGTTACACAGTGCCAGTGTGATTGGATTAGTGGAAGAGTTACACAGTGCCAGTGTGATTGGATTAGTGGAAGAGTTACACAGTGCCAGTGTGATTGGATTAGTGGAAGAGTTACACAGTGCCAGTGTGATTGGATTAGTGGAAGAGTTACACAGTGCCAGTGTGATTGGATTAGTGGAAGAGTTACACAGTGCCAGTGTGATTGGATTAGTGGAAGAGTTACAAAGTGCCATTGTGACTGGATTAGTGGGAGAGTTACAAAGTGCCAGTGTGATTGGATTAGTGGAAGAGTTACACAGTGCCAGTGTGATTGGATTAGTGGAAGAGTTACAAAGTGCCAGTGTGATTGGATTAGTGGAAGAGTTACACAGTGCCAGTGTGATTGGATTAGTGGAAGAGTTACAAAGTGCCAGTGTGATTGGATTAGTGGAAGAGTTACAAAGTGCCAGTGTGATTGGATTAGTGGAAGAGTTACAAAGTGCCACTGTGATTGGATTAGTGGAAGAGTTACAAAGTGCCATTGTGATTGGATTAGTGGAAGAGTTACAAAGTGCCATTGTGATTGGATTAGTGGAAGAGTTACAAAGTGCCAGTGTGATTGGATTAGTGGAAGAGTTACACAGTGCCAGTGTGATTGGATTAGTGGAAGAGTTACACAGTGCCAGTGTGATTGGATTAGTGGAAGAGTTACACAGTGCCAGTGTGATTGGATTAGTGGAAGAGTTACACAGTGCCAGTGTGATTGGATTAGTGGAAGAGTTACACAGTGCCAGTGTGATTGGATTAGTGGAAGAGTTACACAGTGCCAGTGTGATTGGATTAGTGGAAGAGTTACAAAGTGCCATTGTGACTGGATTAGTGGGAGAGTTACAAAGTGCCATTGTGATTGGATTAGTGGAAGAGTTACAAAGTGCCATTGTGATTGGATTAGTGGAAGAGTTACAAAGTGCCATTGTGATTGGATTAGTGGAAGAGTTACACAGTGCCAGTGTGATTGGATTAGTGGAAGAGTTACAAAGTGCCATTGTGATTGGATTAGTGGAAGAGTTACAAAGTGCCATTGTGATTGGATTAGTGGAAGAGTTACACAGTGCCATTGTGATTAGATTAGTGGAAGAGTTACACAGTGCCATTGTGATTGGATTAGTGGAAGAGTTACAAAGTGCCATTGTGATTGGATTAGTGGAAGAGTTACAAAGTGCCAGTGTGATTGGATTAGTGGAAGAGTTACAAAGTGCCAGTGTGATTGGATTAGTGGAAGAGTTACACAGTGCCATTGTGATTGGATTAGTGGAAGAGTTACAAAGTGCCATTGTGATTGGATTAGTGGAAGAGTTACAAAGTGCCATTGTGATTGGATTAGTGGAAGAGTTACAAAGTGCCAGTGTGATTGGATTAGTGGAAGAGTTACAAAGTGCCAGTGTGATTGGATTAGTGGAAGAGTTAGAAAGTGCCAGTGTGATTGGATTAGTGGAAGAGTTACACAGTGCCATTGTGATTGGATTAGTGGAAGAGTTACAAAGTGCCAGTGTGATTGGATTAGTGGAAGAGTTACAAAGTGCCATTGTGATTGGATTAGTGGAAGAGTTACAGAGTGCCAGTGTGATTGGATTAGTGGAAGAGTTACACAGTGCCAGTGTGATTGGATAGTGGAAGAGTTACACAGTGCCAGTGTGATTGGATAGTGGAAAAGTTACAAAGTACCATTGTGATTGGATTAGTGGAAGAGTTACAAAGTGCCAGTGTGATTGGATTAGTGGAAGAGTTACAAAGTGCCAGTGTGATTGGATTAGTGGAAGAGTTACAAAGTGCCAGTGTGATTGGATTAGTGGAAGAGTTACAAAGTGCCAGTGTGATTGGATTAGTGGAAGAGTTACAAAGTGCCATTGTGATTGGATTAGTGGAAGAGTTACAAAGTGCCAGTGTGATTGGATTAGTGGAAGAGTTACACAGTGCCAGTGTGATTGGATTAGTGGAAGAGTTACACAGTGCCATTGTGATTGGATTAGTGGAAGAGTTACAAAGTGCCATTGTGATTGGATTAGTGGAAGAGTTACAAAGTGCCAGTGTGATTGGATTAGTGGAAGAGTTACAAAGTGCCAGTGTGATTGGATTAGTGGAAGAGTTACAAAGTGCCAGTGTGATTGGATTAGTGGAAGAGTTACAAAGTGCCACTGTGATTGGATTAGTGGAAGAGTACATATGCTGAGGGCTTCCCATACCAGTCAGTTGAACTGAAGAAGCTGCTCGGATGAGTAGTGAAACGTCTTCAATGATTACTCAACAAGTCCAGTTGCTTTAAATTTATTTATACTAGATATACCATGACCTGGATGAATGAAAATCTTCATAGACAATCTGTTGTAATATAACATAATATCCTGTAGAATCGGTTAACATGTGCTTACACAGTGAAAATAGCTTCTTGCAGCCCCAGGTGCACGCTGTACCCACTGCCCGGGCAGATAAATTCAAGAATGAAGAAAACAGCAGCACTCCGGTTGTTTTGAAAAATGTGAATCTTTACTAAGTGCCAAAGGCAACGTTTCGGGCTTCACTCCAGCCCTTTATCAAGCCTATTAGTACAAATACAAACAAGTGTTTAAATACCCACAGGAAGAGGAGGATCAGTCCATATTCACCTCCATTTAACCCATAATATTCTGTGAATATATTTAGTGCACACAATGAAATGCAAACTAAGTGCCTATGTATACAATATAAGAAGTGCCCTGTGGCATGTATCACATATAACATATATAACAAATTAAACAAATCTTGAAATGGACAGCATCCCACTGCAGTGTATTTCATCCCTCAAATATCTTTCTGGCTCCAATGCCGAATTAAGGGGACAATTAACCCCATATTCACTTCCATTTAACCCATAAAATTTAGTGAATATATTTAGTAAATACAATAAATCACAAGATAAATGCCTGTGCATGCAATATACTAAGTGCCCTGTGACATGTATCACATATAGCAAATTGAACAGCTCGTGAAATGGACAGTATCTTACTGCAGTTTATTTCATCCATCAAATATCTCTCTGGCTCCAATGCCACATTCAGGGGACAATTAACCCCAGAACTAATATGGATTTAAGACATAAAAATTTAAGACATAAAACATGGATTTAAGACATAAAACACAAGTATTTGTTAAAACCAAGCACTTAACATCAACTTACTCATATAAACATCATAGGGGTATATTCCCTATTGAGACCGCCAGGTGACAGGGTACCTAATGTATTAATCCAACGCATTTCCAATTTTTTTAGTAATCGCTGTCTATCTCCTCCCCGTCTAAGTGGATCGACATTATCTATCACTTGATATCTTAACTGTGAAATAGAATGTTTCATTTGATGAAAATGTGCAGGTATAGGTAATTGCAATTGTTTACAACGTATATTGGATTTATGTTGCTTAATCCTATCCTTTACCTTCTGTGTAGTTTCTCCTATGTATGCAAGGCCACACGGACACTTAATGAGATAAACTACATACATGGAGTCACATGTAAAATATTTTCTAATTGGCATAGTTCTACCCGTGTGTGGGTGTGTGAAGAACTCACCCTTTGTAATGTTATTACAATGTGCGCAGGATAAGCACGGAAATGTTCCCATTTTTGGGGTACCCAAAAACCGTTGTGTATATTTCTTTTGTGGACCTATATCAGCCCTAACCAAAAGGTCTTTCAAATTTTTATTCCTTTTAAAAGCCATTAGAGGTGGTATAGAAAATTCCTTAACATTAGATATGCCCATTTTTAATACCTGCCAGTGTTTCCTAATAATGTTCCTTACGTGTTCACTGGCTACTGAGAATTGGCTCACAAATGCCAACCTTTCTCCCTTCTCTCTGGTTCCATTATCAAGGGGGATTCTCAACTGTGCATCACAAACACCCTTAGCTGTATCCAAACTCACTTGTAACTCCCTTTTTGGATACCCCCTTTCCACAAAACGCTCAGACATCTGGTTCAGCCTCATATCACACTGTTCCTTATTAGAAACTATCCTTTTCACCCTTTTGAACTGTGTAATAGGTAACGATTTTAACAAAGGTCTCGGGTGAAAGCTAGTATTATGTAACAAATTATTTCTGTCAGTGTGCTTTTGATATAAATCAGTTTCAATTTGTGTACCCATTTTTCTGATAGTAACATCCAAAAAATTGATACTTTGTGTATCATGCACCAAAGAGAATTTGAGTTTGGGAACAACCGAATTTAGATTTTCATAAAACTCTACTAATGTATCAGCAGATCCTTCCCAGAATATAATAATATCATCGATATAGTGATAATAAAGGGAACAATATTGCTGAAAAAGTGTATTAGTATAGACAAATAAGTCTTCAAAATTGGCCACATACAGGTTGGCATACGTGGGAGCTACATTACTTCCCATAGCCGTACCTTGTAGTTGTTTATAATAAATGTCACCAAACATAAAGTAACTATCATACAGTACAATCTCCAATAAATTCATAAAAAATGCCTTCTCTTTCTCAGTGTACACAGAGGCTACATGCAACCATTTTTCAACTGCATCCAAACCTGCTATATGTGCTATAGATGTATATAAACTATTAACATCTAAACTAGCTAGCAGTGTTTGATCTGTAACTTTACAGTCATTTAGAATATTTAGTAATTGACTTGTGTCTTTCAAAAAAGATTTTGTATTACGCATAATTGGTTGCAACACTTTATCCAAGTAAATGGATAATGGAGAAAATACTGAATCAGTATTGGCAACAATTGGCCGCCCAGGTGGATGATGCAGATCCTTATGGATCTTTGGAATAGTGTAAAACACAGGTGTAATTGGATTAACTTTATACAAGAAATTTTTAAGATCCACATCAATGACACCATCATTAAATGCTGGTTCCACAACCCTCATTATCTTATTTTGTACAGTTGTGAGGGGATCCTTAGGAAGTGCACAATATACACTCTCATCAGCCAACTGTGTTTTAATTTCATTAACATAATAGTTTTTATCAAGAATAACTAATGCTCCACCCTTATCAGCAGGTTTAAATATCACCTGTTTATATGACAATATATCAGACAAATGCCGTTTATCCTGTAAAGTTAAATTATGTCTCGTATGTAATAAAGGTTTAGACTTTAGTTGAGACTTAAGATCACTTATATCAGATTTCACTAATTTAATATATGTCTCTATTATTGGATCTGTAGCTGGAGGAACAAAATTACTCTTTTTCCTCAATCCCACTTTTTTAAGGTTCAACTGTGAAATACCCTTAGTATCTGTCAATGCATCAATCACCATAGTATTAGGCTGTGAAAAAAATGATTTCAACCTTAAATTGCGAAAAAATCGCTCCAAATCTATATCCAATTGAAAAGTGTCACATGTCCTTACCGGACTAAATGATAAACCTTTACTTAATAAACACATTTCCTCAGATGTAAATGAATGACTCGAAATATTGATTACCAACATTTTTTGTAAGTCCGTGCTCTGCGCTGTGGTTGTTGTCTGCGTTCCTTCTGTCCTCCGGTGTCTCCTGCCGCCCCTCCTTTTCTTTGCAAAGCCCGCATTATGCCTAGCCCTAAAAAAGAAGAAGAGGAAGCCTCCGAAGTTGAATCCCCATAATTACTGCTGGTAGGTGAAGAACGTGCAGTAAAGCGCTCCTCTCTTTCTCGCCCCCTCTCTCTTAGTAAAGATTCACATTTTTCAAAACAACCGGAGTGCTGCTGTTTTCTTCATTCTTATAACATAATATCCTGGGCACAAGCCTTCTTGACAATAATTAAAGATTAAGTCCGCAAAAAGAGACAAAAAAATGAAAAATATAAATCTTTATTCTAATCCATTAAAAAATCATACCCCATATATGCAGCCTAACGCGTTTCATGCTAATCCAGCACTTAATCATAGGCTCACCAACATTTATTTGCACATCTATATATACATGGTAAAACATCCACCCACTTTAATTTAAGACCAATCAATGTAGAGTAGGCTCCAACCCCCACCACTACAGACAATTCAATCTATTAACTCCATCAAATACAGACATAGTTAAAGAGAGGTTTAAAAAATACATAACATGGGGTTATAGAGTAAAAATACAATTGTTTCAGAGTAAGTAATATCTTTTCACACAAAGCAAGTAACATCAAAAGTAAAATCCAAACCTAAAGGAATACGTGTATATAAATAAAAAATCCAGTAAACTTGTCCCTGACAGAGAAGGGTAAGGGTATCTCCTCCTCTCCTACCAGTCTTTACCTGTTCTATCACTTGTACTGAAAATAACTTTTTATCACTATTATTGCACTCTGCACAGTGTCTAGTGACATTGCTCTTAAATGCATATTTAGTATTACAAATCTGACTAATATGTTCTCTTACTCTGTCTTTACAAGCCTTCTTGACACTCTTAAGGTGGCCATTCACGTGAAGATCCGCTTGCTTGGGTGGGCGATATCGGGGAAAATGTAGGCTTATTCGAGGCCAAATTATATTGGCAGCAATGGGGCAGTCGGTCCCCGATCCGACTAAATCTTTTAACCTTCCCGAACGATATCTGGCATTGCCGTTGTTTCTGCCCCTACACGGGCAAATAAGCTCCTGAATCGGTCCAAGGAACCCATATCGGCAGCAACAATTGGCCCATGTATGGCCACCTTAAAGGAGAACTAAAGTCTAAAATAGAAAATCATTAGAAATGCTGTATTTTGTATACTGAACATAAACATAAACATTATGAACTTACTGCACAAGCCCAGGGGTTGAGAAGCCTAATTAAAATAATGATTTATGCTTTGAAAGTTGTCCACAGGGAGCCGCCATCTTGTTACTTTGTTATACCATCTTCTATAAGATCTGGCTCCTGCACATGCTCAGTTTGCTCTGGGCTGCTGTTGGGAGGCGGAGCTTAGGGAACATAGTAAATTATCAAAACAACAGCACAAAGCCAGTGGCTGCATAAATATGCAAAAGAATCCTCCAATGAGAATCCCAGCTGATCTGTATAAATCTGGCTCCCTGTTCTCTGTTCCTGCAATTGGAGTTGGGAGCATTAAGCACAGTTTCCCAGCACTGAACAAGTCTGTCCCTTTATCCCCATGTCTGATTCCTGTGCCATATAATGACGGGAAAATGACATCATTATCTCTATATGTAAGATAATATCAAAATGGCTGATATAGTGCTGGGAATCTAATTAGCATTCTCATTGGTCAATGCTCTTGTGTATATATTTTTTTCCTTCAACCTCCATAGAGAACTAAGTGGAACCTAAAAATGATCCCATTGGCACAGAGACACAGGTGCATCATGGGTACAGGTACATATAAACTAGCGCTGCCCTATTATACACATTTTATTACAGGATATCAATAAAAACAAGCTTTAGCTCAGTATTTAGACATAACTTGTTTACAACAGACTCCCAAATATTCCCATATCCCCATCCCCCAAAATATCAGCTCAGAAGATAATTGTGGCTTTTTCTAAGCAAAACACATTCTGAATTCTATCCTTCTACAAATGACTCTCTCTAACACTTGCATTACACTGACCAAAGCAAAGGGTTGCTGAGCAGCCTGGGGGTTCCATACACAGCCTGTTTATAATAGTGAGAGCCCAAACTCTGAGCTCAGTGTCAGTCACTTTGCATCCTGGGAAGGAACATAGTGTTTGTGCAGAGGTTCCCCTGTACATATCATGTTGTTCTGCCTATACACCTACTGGCACAGTTTGGCCTCTCCCCGTGTGTAATGCACACAAACCCCCATGCAACTGCTTCATAAACACTTTGAGAGAAGTTATTGGTCTGTTGTGTGGTTGTATATAAAAGAAGAAAAAAAAAAGCCCCAGTGCTGAAGCCAGTAATATTCTGTACCTTAGCCATGGGGGGGAGTGTAAGGTGCATATACAGTCACTGTATTACATACAGACAAACCTTTCCAATGGGAAAGTTTATTCCCAGAGGGGCTGTTGAGTAATAGCAAAGTGACTGAAACTTTTGTCACAGCTTCTGCCTCTGTTTCCAACCTTTGTAACTTATATTTGTTACACAGCTCAGTATTTGGAATCATTACAAGGTGGAAAGAAAAGTCACAGAATAAGGATTCAGCTTAAGTCTCGCCCCAAGCTCAAAGTGCCAGAGCAGGACTTCAGTTTATTAGGGAGCAGCCAGACAGGACTGTGATTGGTTGGCTAGTATGCATGTTTAATAGTGACCAGACCAAGCAGGCAGGGGAAAGAAGAATATTGTGAGTTGATCCCTAAGCTCAGGTCACTGACATCAGCCAAGAGCAGACTGAGCATGTGCAGTAGTTGGGCAAGGCAAAAGATGGAGAGCTACTGTGGGCATCTTCAGGGGTATGGGGCTTTATTTCTATAGAGCTTTGGTGACTTTGGGCTGGTACAAGCGCTCAAAACACACAGCTAAACATTTCTAGCCATATTCTTTTTTAGGCTTTAGTTGTCCTTTAAGTCCTGTGAGTGCGGATCCTCTTCTTGCTGCATCTGTTAATCTACTTTGACCTGCACCCAGGCTCCTGTACTTCCCCAGTAGATGTGAGTGCTGGCATCTTTATGCAGATATATATATATATATATATAATATACAGTAAGGTTATTTCCCTATGGGAACAAACTGTAAATTATATCCTTATAATTGGAGCTTAGTGATGTAATTTCTGTCACATGACTCACTAAAACTCACTAAACACTAATATATTATAATAAATAAAGTACCCCCTGTTGTAAAATATATTAGAAGTCAACAAGGAGTTCCATGAAGCACTTCTGCTTTTATATGATCATGGAACTCCTCTGTGATTTATAATATCCCTATATGTTACAATAGGGGGCACTTTATTCACTATATATTATAAGGAACTCCTCTGTGACTTATAATATCCCTATATGTTACAATAGGGGGCACTTTATTCACTATATATTATAAGGAACTCCTCTGTGATTTATAATATCCCTATATGTTACAATAGGGGGCACTTTATTCACTATATATTATAAGAAACCCCTCGGGGGCTTATAATATCCCTATATGTTACAATAGGGGGTACTTTATTCACTATATATTATAAAGAACTCCTCTGTGACTCATAATATCCCTATATGTTACAATAGGGGGCACTTTATTCACTATATATTATAAGGAACTCCTCTGTGATTTATAATATCCCTATATGTTACAATAGGGGGCACTTTATTCACTATATATTATAAGGAACTCCTCTGTGACTTATAATATCCCTATATGTTACAATAGGGGGTACTTTATTCACTATATATTATTAGGGATGTAGCGAACCTAAAAAAAAATGTTCGCGAACCCGTTCGCAAACTTTCGTCAGAAAGTGCGAACGTTCGCGAACTTTGCGAACCCCATAGACTTCAATGGGAAGGCGAACTTTAAAACCTAGAAAAGCCATTTCTGGCCAGAAAACTGATTTTAAAGTTGTTTAAAGGGTGCCATGACCTGGACAGTGGCATGCAGGAGGGGCATCAATGGCAAAAATTTCTCTGAAAAATACGTTGTTGACACAGCGTTGCGTTTTGTGCTGTAAAGGGCAGGAATCACACTACATTCCTAAACTTATGTAATAAACTGCTTTAAAAAGTCCGGCATCTACATTCCAATCAAGTCGTGTAAAGGTTACGGCCGGTTCACACGCAAAGACAAAACGCCGCGTTTACTGCAACGAAAAAAAACGCAAAAAGCTTTAATGATACTGTCAAGTGTGCGAATATTAGTTTTTACTAGTTGCTTGTCACCTCCAGGACGTTCGTCCCGTCGGTGGGAATATTTCTGTAGTGGTGTGTTTAGCAGTCACCGTGCTTGTGCGCACGTGCATGGTCAGGCAGAGGTAATTCAATGTAGAGTAACGTGAACCAAAAAACACTGATTCTGCAGTGTGGGCCCAGGTTTGTCCTACCTTTTCGATCACCTGTGGTGACCATAAAAGATACGATTTTGCCGCAGTTGCAGAACCCTGAAAAATCAGGAATGTGTACATTCCTAAAAAATTATGGTTTTTTTGTTGCAGCCACTGAAGCACAGAGGACAGAAAAAATATCTCAGATAGATGGTATCATAACCATGCCCCAGGCAAACCCTTTCAAAGAACTAAGATAGGGTGCCAACAAGCACAGAAGACATTAAAAACATCAAAGCTAGATGGTATAATAACCATGCCCCAGCCAAACCCTTTCAAAGAACTCAGATAGGGTGACAACAAGCACAGAAGACATTAAAAACATCAAAGCTAGATGGTATCATAACCATGCCCCAGCCAAACCCTTTCAAAGAACTCAGATAGGGTGACAAGCACAGAAGACATTAAAAACATCAAAGCTAGATGGTATCATAACCATGCCCCAGCCAAACCCTTTCAAAGAACTCATATAGGGTGACAAGCACAGAAGACATTAAAAACATCAAAGCTAGATGGTATCATAACCATGCCCCAGCCAAACCCTTTCAAAGAACTCATATAGGGTGACAAGCACAGAAGACATAAAAAAAACCAAAACTAGATGGTATCATAACCATGCCCCAGCCAAACCCTTTCAAAGAACTCATATAGGGTGACAAGCACAGAAGACATTAAAAACATCAAAGCTAGATGGTATCATAACCATGCCCCAGCCAAACCCTTTCAAAGAACTCATATAGGGTGACAAGCACAGAAGACATTAAAAATATCAAAGCTAGATGGTATCATAACCATGCCCCAGCCAAACCCTTTCAAAGAACTCATATAGGGTGACAAGCACAGAAGACATTAAAAACATCAAAGCTAGATGGTATCATAACCATGCCCCAGCCAAACCCTTTCAAAGAACTCATATAGGGTGACAAGCACAGAAGACATTAAAAACATCAAAGCTAGATGGTATCATAACCATGCCCCAGCCAAACCCTTTCAAAGAACTCAAATAGGGTGACAAGCACAGAAGACATTAAAAACATCAAAGCTAGATGGTATCATAGCCATGCCCCAGCCAAACCCTTTCAAAGAACTCATATAGGGTGACAAGCACAGAAGACATTAAAAACATCAAAGCTAGATGGTATCATAACCATGCCCCAGCCAAACCCTTTCAAAGAACTCATATAGGGTGACAAGCACAGAAGACATTAAAAACATCAAAGCTAGATGGTATCATAACCATGCCCCAGCCAAACCCTTTCAAAGAACTCAGATAGGGTGACAAGCACAGAAGACATTAAAAACATCAAAGCTAGATGGTATCATAACCATGCCCCAGCCAAACCCTTTCAAAGAACTCATATAGGGTGACAAGCACAGAAGACATTAAAAACATCAAAGCTAGATGGTATCATAACCATGCCCCAGCCAAACCCTTTCAAAGAACTCATATAGGGTGACAAGCACAGAAGACATTAAAAACATCAAAGCTAGATGGTATCATAACCATGCCCCAGCCAAACCCTTTCAAAGAACTCATATAGGGTGACAAGCACAGAAGACATTAAAAACATCAAAGCTAGATGGTATCATAACCATGCCCCAGCCAAACCCTTTCAAAGAACTCAGATAGGGTGACAAGCACAGAAGACATTAAAAACATCAAAGCTAGATGGTATCATAACCATGCCCCAGCCAAACCCTTTCAAAGAACTCAGATAGGGTGACAAGCACAGAAGACATTAAAAACATCAAAGCTAGATGGTATCATAACCATGCCCCAGCCAAACCCTTTCAAAGAACTCATATAGGGTGACAAGCACAGAAGACATTAAAAACATCAAAGCTAGATGGTATCATAACCATGCCCCAGCCAAACCCTTTCAAAGAACTCATATAGGGTGACAAGCACAGAAGACATTAAAAACATCAAAGCTAGATGGTATCATAACCATGCCCCAGCCAAACCCTTTCAAAGAACTCATATAGGGTGACAAGCACAGAAGACATTAAAAACATCAAAGCTAGATGGTATCATAACCATGCCCCAGCCAAACCCTTTCAAAGAACTCATATAGGGTGACAAGCACAGAAGACATTAAAAACATCAAAGCTAGATGGTATCATAACCATGCCCCAGCCAAACCCTTTCAAAGAACTCATATAGGGTGACAAGCACAGAAGACATTAAAAACATCAAAGCTAGATGGTATCATAACCATGCCCCAGCCAAACCCTTTCAAAGAACTCATATAGGGTGACAAGCACAGAAGACATTAAAAACATCAAAGCTAGATGGTATCATAACCATGCCCCAGCCAAACCCTTTCAAAGAACTCATATAGGGTGACAAGCACAGAAGACATTAAAAACATCAAAGCTAGATGGTATCATAACCATGCCCCAGCCAAACCCTTTCAAAGAACTCAGATAGGGTGACAAGCACAGAAGACATTAAAAACATCAAAGCTAGATGGTATCATAACCATGCCCCAGCCAAACCCTTTCAAAGAACTCATATAGGGTGACAAGCACAGAAGACATTAAAAACATCAAAGCTAGATGGTATCATAACCATGCCCCAGCCAAACCCTTTCAAAGAACTCATATAGGGTGACAAGCACAGAAGACATTAAAAACATCAAAGCTAGATGGTATCATAACCATGCCCCAGCCAAACCCTTTCAAAGAACTCAGATAGGGTGACAAGCACAGAAGACATTAAAAACATCAAAGCTAGATGGTATCATAACCATGCCCCAGCCAAACCCTTTCAAAGAACTCATATAGGGTGACAAGCACAGAAGACATTAAAAACATCAAAGCTAGATGGTATCATAACCATGCCCCAGCCAAACCCTTTCAAAGAACTCATATAGGGTGACAAGCACAGAAGACATTAAAAACATCAAAGCTAGATGGTATCATAACCATGCCCCAGCCAAACCCTTTCAAAGAACTCATATAGGGTGACAAGCACAGAAGACATTAAAAACATCAAAGCTAGATGGTATCATAACCATGCCCCAGCCAAACCCTTTCAAAGAACTCAGATAGGGTGACAAGCACAGAAGACATTAAAAACATCAAAGCTAGATGGTATCATAACCATGCCCCAGCCAAACCCTTTCAAAGAACTCAGATAGGGTGACAAGCACAGAAGAGTAGAAGAGAGAAAAATTCAGGATTTACCTGTCCAAAAAGTTTGGCTTACAATTAAGCCAGTAGGATTTGCACCCTAGTTTGTATGGTGGTGGAGGAGGACGCTAAAGGACAGCTGTGTGTGGTGTCAAGCGGCGTGCAGAGAAGGACAGCTGCATGGGCAGTCAGAACAAGTCTTCCGGCGTGCAGTAACCCTCCGAGATCCATGCCTCATTCATTTTAATAAAGGTCAGGTAATCAACACTTTTGTGACCTAGGCGAGTTCTCTTCTCAGTTACAATCCCTCCTGCTGCACTAAAGGTCCTTTCTGAGAGGACACTTGAGGCAGGGCAAGACAACAGATTTATGGCAAATTGTGACAGCTCTGGCCACAGATCAAGCCTGCGCACCCAGTAGTCCAGGGGTTCATCGCTCCTCAGAGTGTCAATATCTGCAGTTAATGCCAGGTAGTCCGCTACCTGCCGGTCGAGGCGTTCTCTGAGGGTGGATCCAGAAGGGTCCTGGCGCTGCCTTGGACTGAAAAAACTTTGCATGTCTGACGTTACAGAGTGGCCAAAGTGCATTGTCCTTGCAGGTGTGCTCGTGGGAGGATTACCGGCACCTCTGCCCCTGGAATGTGGAGTGACATCACCCTTAAAAGAATTGTACAACATGTTTTGCAGGCTGGTTTGGAAATGCAGCATCCTTTCGGACTTGTGGTACGTTGGTAACATTTCTGCCACTTTATGCTTGTAACGAGGGTCTAGTAGCGTTGCCACCCAGTACAGGTCCTTCTCCTTAAGCCTCTTGATACGGGGGTCCTTCAACAGGCATGACAGCATGAAAGACCCCATTCTCACAAGGTTGGATGCAGAGGTATCCATCTCCCCTTCCTCGTTATCAAGGACTACGTCCTCATCCACCACCGTCTCCTCCCCCCAGCCACGTACAAGACCAGGGCTCCACAAAAGGTGACCACAAGCCCCCTGGGAAGCTTGCTCCTGTTTGTCTTCTGCCTCCACAAAGCCACCTTCCTCCTCTGACTCCGCTTCTGACACCTCTCCCTGCGTTGCAGCAGGTGCCTGGGAACGTTCTGGTGATTCCGCCCAGAAATCAGGCTCTTGGTCACGCTGGTCTACAGCGTCATCTGTCACTCGTCGCACGGCACGCTCAAGAAAAAAAGCAAAGGGTATTAGGTCGCTGATGGTGCCTTCAGTGCGACTAACCATATTTGTGACCTCGTCAAAAGGGCGCATCAGCCTGCAGGCGTCGCGCATAAGCACCCAGTAACGGGGGAAAAAAATCCCCAGCTCTGCAGATCCAGTCCTACCACCCAGTTCAAATAGGTATTCATTGATGGCTCTTTGTTGTTGCAGCAGACGTTCAAACATGAGGAGCGTTGAATTCCAGCGAGTCTGGCTGTCGCAAATTAAACGCCTGACTGGCAAGTTGTGCCGCCGCTGAATGTCAGCAAGGCGTGCCATGGCTGTGTAGGAATGTCTGAAATGGCCAGACACCTTCCTGGACTGCCTGAGAATGTCCTGCAATCCTGGGTACTTCGAGACAAACCGTTGGACTATCAAATTTAAAACATGTGCCATGCAGGGCACATGTGTTAAATTGCCCAGTCTCAGTGCTGCCAACAGATTGCTTCCGTTGTCACACACCACTTTTCCAATTTTCAGTTGGTGTGGGGTCAGCCACCGATCGGCCTGTGAGTGCAGAGATGACAGGAGTACAGATCCGGTATGGTTTCTACTTTCCAGGCACGTCATGCCCAAGACAGCATGACAACGGCGTACCTGGCATGTCGAATAGCCTATGTGGAGCTGGGGGTGCACAGGTGTGGAGGAGGACACAGCAGCAGAGGAGGAAGAAGCCGAGGAAGAAGCCAAGTTAGAAGACGACTTAGAAGACGAGTTAGAAGACGAGTTAGAAGACGAGTTAGAAGACGAGTTAGAGAGCAAAGGAGGAGTAGAGGTGGTGGCAGACCCGCATGCAACCCGTGGCGGTGACACCAACTCCACTGTTGTTGAACCACGCATTCCCTGCTTCCCAGCCATCACCAGGTTCACCCAGTGGGCAGTGTAGGTGACATACCTGCCCTGACCATGCTTGGAGGACCATGTGTCAGTAGTCATATGGACCTTTGCCCCAACACTAAATGACAGAGATGCGGTGATTTGACTCTGCACATGCTGGTACAGGTGTGGTATTCCCTTCTGTGAAAAAAAATTGCGGCTGGGTACCTTCCACTGCGGTGTCCCAATTGCTACAAATTGGTGGAAAGCCTCAGAGTCCACCAGCTGGTATGGTAAAAGCTGGCGGGCTAAGAGTGCAGACAATCCAGCTGTCAGACGCCGGGCAAGGGGATGACTCGGAGGCATTGGTTTCTTACGCTCAAACATGGCCCTCACAGAAACTTGGCTGGGGGCAGATGAGCAGGAACTGGAAGGCGGAGTGGAGGGTGGTTGAGACGGGTCAAGGACAGCAGAGGTAGAGCAGTAAGATGCTGGAGCAGAAGGAGGGTGGCTTAGCGTTTGGCTGCTGCCTTTGAGGTGTTGCTCCCATAGTGCTTTGTGTTTGGCATTCATGTGCCTTCGCATAGCAGTTGTACCTAAGTGGGTGTTGGGCTTCCCAAGACTCAGTTTCTGACTGCACTCATTGCAAATTACAGCGCTTTTGTCAGAGGCACACACATTAAAAAAATGCCACACTGCTGAGCCTTTTGATGTGGGCTTTCTAGCAGTAACAGTAGAAGTTGGTGGGTGCGTTGGCTGGCTGACCACAGGTGCCGATTCATGTTGTTGCCCTACTGTTCCCTGGGAGCTGTCCCTGCTTCTTCTAAGTCTTAATCTCCTCCTGCCTCTCTGACTCTCCGTCTCTCCATCTGAACTATCCTCCTCTTGCTCTCTTCTTGTGGGCACCCACAAAATATCACTCTCCTCATCATCATTCTCCTCAGATGCATCAATTTCTTCTGACAGCTCACAGAAGACAGCAGCAGCGGGGACCTCATCACACCTTATGTCCATCTCTGTTGTGTTGCCTGCCTGAATTATGATATCTGGTGTAACGTCCGCATCTCCTTCATCTTCTTCTGGCAATAATGGTTGCGCATCACTCAGTTCAACAAACTCATGAGTAAATAACTCCTCTGACTCCAGTGAAGAAGGGGCGGCGGTGGTGGAGGAAGTGGTACGTGGGGTGCCCATAGCAGAGGAGGATGAGGATGTTGTGGCAAAGTTAGAAACAGTAGAGGATGGGGTGTGCTGTGTAAGCCAGTCAACTACCTCTTCAGCATTTTGGGAGTTCAGGGTAAGTGCCTTCGGAAAACTGGGCAATTTCCTAGGGCCACAGGATATCATAGCAGCACGGCCCCTAGTGCCTCTGCGTGGCGGCCTGCCTTTGCCTGGCATTTTTGTTATTTTTACAAAACAACAACAACTTGGGTGATGTTTCTGGACACGGAATTATTATTGTAATTTAGACAGATTGTGAAAAAGCTCACACAGCTAGGTGGCACTTGGTTGCAGACACCGGGCAACAAGGCCTGCAAGGGCAACGTATACAGTAGTGGATACGGAATATATTATTGCTGGTGGAAAACCGTCACTCAAGTGATGTTTCTGGACACGGAATTATTATTGTTATTTAGACAAATTGTGAAAAAGCTCACACAGCTAGGTGGCACTTGGTTGCAGACACCGGGCAACAAGGCCTGCAAGGGCAACGTATACAGTAGTGGATACGGAATATTTTATTGCTGGTGGAAAACCGTCACTCAAGTGATGTTTCTGGACACGGAATTATTATTGTTATTTAGACAAATTGTTATTTAGACAAAAAATACAGAGCAGTAGAAAGTAGATTACTAGCCAGAAATCCTACTTAAACTCTCCCTGAAATGAATGCACAGCTCCTATCCCCACACAAATACAGAGCAGTAGAAAGTAGATTACTTGCCAGAAATCCTACTTAAACTCTCCCTGAAATGAATGCACAGCTCCTATCCCCACACAAATACAGAGCAGTAGAAAGTAGATTACTAGCCAGAAATCCTACTTAAACTCTCCCTGAAATGAATGCACAGCTCCTATCCCCACACAAATACAGAGCAGTAGAAAGTAGATTACTAGCCAGAAATCCTACTTAAACTCTCCCTGAAATGAATGCACAGCTCCTATCCCCACACAAATACAGAGCAGTAGAAAGTAGATTACTAGCCAGAAATCCTACTTAAACTCTCCCTGAAATGAATGCACAGCTCCTATCCCCACACAAATACAGAGCAGTAGAAAGTAGATTACTAGCCAGAAATCCTACTTAAACTCTCCCTGAAATGAATGCACAGCTCCTATCCCCACACAAATACAGAGCAGTAGAAAGTAGATTACTAGCCAGAAATCCTACTTAAACTCTCCCTGAAATGAATGCACAGCTCCTATCCCCACACAAATACAGAGCAGTAGAAAGTAGATTACTTGCCAGAAATCCTACTTAAACTCTCCCTGAAATGAATGCACAGCTCCTATCCCCACACAAATACAGAGCAGTAGTAGATTACTAGCCAGAAATCCTACTTAAACTCTCCCTGAAATCAATCACAGCTTCTCTCCCTACACTATCTCTTCAAGCACACACAGGCAGAATGTAAAATGGCTGCTGGGCTTCGGTTTATATATGGAAGGGAGTGGTCCAAGGGGGGGGGGGTGGCCCAGGAGGGAGAGCTGCCTGATTGCCTGACATGTATCTGCTGGTCTGGGGTGAGAGGTCAAAATTTGGCGCCAGCTAAGGCGAACCCAAATGGCGAACATCGCCAAAAGTTCGCGAATTTGCGGACTTGAGAACACCCGATGTTCGCGCGAATTAGTTCGCCGGCGAACAGTTCGCTACATCCCTATATATTATAAAGAACTCTTCTGTGACTTATAATATCCCTATATGTTACAATAGGGGGCACTTTATTCACTATATATTATAAGGAACTTCTTAGTGACTTATAATATCCCTATGTTTTAAAATAGGGATTACATTATTCACTATATATATATATATATATATATATATATATATATATAGTACTCTCTTACCCAGAATGGGCCTTCGCTAAGTAGAAGGTGAGGGTGTTGTGCAACTACACCTCTCTTGCTGCTATACAGAAAAATAAAAACAGAGGGCGCCAGAGGTTCTTGCAAACAACAAAATAATAAGTGTTTATTGAACACCTACAGGGTTACTCACAATACAGCTTCTCAGCAGCTACACCTGCCACTATCTAATGCCTCATTCACGGGGCCGTGTTCCCTGACTTTAACTGGGCCCCTGCCCTGGGCTCACAGCACCCATACACCCTGTTCCTCAGGTGGAAGCAAACAGGAAGGTGCTGCCCCTTTCCCAGCACTATACCAAAGTAAGGCAGGAAGTGGTCACCATACCTCCTAACCAATAGCATTCATATGTTAATGAACTCACTTAGATACATTCCCTGCCCAGCAACTAAGGGAACTGAACCTGTAGGGATTTAAAACCATAGGGGCCATTTAACCCCATGGGTCCCTACATATATATATATATCTATAATGCACAAGAGCAAAGAATATTTTGTAAATTGTATCCTTTAAAATGGAGCTTAGTGATGTCATTGGTTATAATCGGAGTTTAGTGTTGTCATTTCTGTCACATGACTCACTAAAACTTGTATATTATAATAAATAAAGTACCCCCTGTTATAAAATATGAGGGTATTAGAAGCCACCTTGGAGTTCCATGTCCTGTATAAAAGCACAAGGCTGGTACAACAGGGGGTACCTTGTTCACTATATAATACACAAGAGTCATGAATATGCTGTAAATTATAGTCTTATAATCAGTGCTTAGTGATGTCACCAGTTATAACTGGTGATGTCATTTCTGTCACATGACTCACTGGAACATGTGTATTGTAATAAATATAGTACCCCCTGTTGAAAAATATGAGGATATTATA